>NW_021940802.1:450317-701063 GCF_001715985.3 Manacus vitellinus | reverse complement strand
CTGGGGGGGCTCAGCCTGGAGAAGAGGAGGCTCAGGGGAGACCTCCTCACTCTCTGCAACTCCCTGACAGGAGGGGGGAGCCGGGGGGGGTTGGTCTCTTTTCCCAGGCAATGATCAGCAAGACAAGAGGGCTCAGTCTCAAGTTGTGCCAGGGGAGGTTTAGGTTGGATATCAGAAAGAATTTCTTCACAGAGAGGGTGCTCAGCCATTGGAATGGGCTGCCCAGGGAAGGGGTGGATTCTCCATCCCTGGAGGTTTTTAAGAAGAGCCTGGATGTGGCATCAGTGCCATGGGCTGGGAACCACAGCGGGGTTGGATCAAGGGCTGGACTTCATGATCTCAGAGGTCCCTTGGAACCCAGCTGATACTCTGATTCTATGAAAGCCAATCACAGGCTCGTCCTTTCATCCCAAGAAGTTCCTGCATCCACTCTCTGCGTGGCTTTAACTCTGCCAGCGACACAGAGGCCCCAGCAAAACCAGCCACAAGTGGGGAGGGATAGGGTAGGGGGAGGAAAGCAGGAAAGTGGCAGTAGGTCTGTGCTTTTCCCTGGCAACAGGAATTTAAAATATTAAATTGCTGTTAAACAACAGCAACATGAAGTTGTGAGATCAGGGGACTTCAGTTTCTTTCAGCCACAGGTTTGCTGGGTGAGCTTAAAAAAGTTGCTAAATCTTTCCTTTTTTCTCAGTTCCCCATTTAGAATCAAGGGATATTTTTCTGCCCTAAAAGGGTAGTTGTGATTATTTAAGTCGTTAGGGGAGTGTCACACAAAGTACAGCAATAGAAACTAAAATACACAGAATGAGTTTTGCCCATTTCCTTTAATTTTTGAAAACAAGAAAGTAGACGAAATCTTCTGCCCTTCAAAACCAAACAGACTCTTTCTTTGTGTGAAATGTTACATAAAACTTAGTGGTTGTTCATTTAATTATTTTTAATAATACTGCAGATATTTCAGAAAAGGGCAGTATTGTTTCTACTGCATAAAAAAACCCACAACGATATATCCGGGCTTTTTGCATTTCCCCCTTCCCCCCTCATATTGTTTCAAAAAAAAAAAAACCCAAACAAAACACAAATCCTATTAGGAAATTTGCCCTCCCACATCCCTCCCCGCAAAAGAAAAATATTTTTTTTTTTTTTTTTTAAAAATCAGTAAAGTGTTAAACAGGTCAGGTATTAAGCACACACGTGTACAAGCACAGCACATCAGTAACACTGTGAAATGCTTTAGACCACACCGAGCCATCTGTATGTGTATAAAGCCATGGGTGAAATGGTTCATAGCAGCAGAAGAGGAAGCATGTTCCAAAGTACATAGTTCCAGTGGAGATTTTTGGGATGAGTACAGCACTTCAGAGAACACAGACAAGCTACAGAGCACGAGTCAAGTTTCTCTGTCCTGACTCAAAGAGCAACCTTGACTTGTGTGGGGGTTCCCTTTGTGTCCGTGGGTGGCCAGGGGAGTGGTGGGGCTGCACCTCTTGGCACATGGGGCTGGAAACGTTCCTGATGAGTCCTGATTGCTGAAGGGAATACCACAGAGACCAAGGCCAAGCATAACCTAAGTTGCATCTGCATTTGCACATTCTTCAACAGTAAGAAAATATCTTCACATTTGCTCTGAGAGAGAACACGATCCACCCCAAGGCCCATATGTGGCTTTGGGGCTGGTGTTCTGCAACTCTGATGGGTGGAGAGAAAAACCAGGAAGGGACACTGAATCAAAAATATTTGTGACTCATTAGGACTTCTAAAAACATAGATTTCTAGGTTTTGAAATGAGCATGTTCTCAATGCTACCATATGTAGCTTTCGTTTCTTTCATTGTATGGATCTCATCTGTGGTTTCAACTCTAGGAGCATTTCTTTTCCAGGACTATTTCTATTCCAGTCCATGGGACTGTGATTTTCAGTGGTACCCTCTAGCTCTGGATGACAAGCTGCAGACTCCCTCTGAGGGAGGCCAGAAGGCACAAGATTGTAGGTCTGTGCCTGCCTAAAGGCAGGTTCCTTCCAAATGTCCTATCCTAAGCTTCTCACAATGGAGATGTGCAAAGGCAAGCAGGACTTACAGTACTTGAAGCAGAATTGTGGTAGAGAAGTTCTCCCTTGGACTCCCACCTTGCCACACGAAAACCCCCTACAAATAAGATAAAGTAAAATTAAATAGATCTATTAGATTTAATGATGTGACGTGAGACAAAGCAAGTTTATGAAAATTCTTTTTTAAGAGATATCAGCAAGGTCTCAAAGAAATGCTGATTTGCATGTACAGTTCTATCCATTCAATATTTAGATACACTTTATGACTTCTAGGGAAATGTTTCCTTGGGAGAAGCCACTTCTGTTTCTAACAACTCCAGGTATTAGTATCTGAGCTTTGGTGGTTTTGAGTTGCAGAAATGCAGCAGATTTTATGACATTTCTTCATGGCTGTCTTAGGCTGTTGCTTGCCTCTCCCCCCCAAATACTGTGCAGTGTAGGACAGTGTTCCTCCACAGGTTTCTCATAAAACCATTAAATAACAAAAACAGCACAAGAAAAATTGGCAAGAACAAATAATGATGTTTGGAATACTGTCAGAAAAAAAAAGCCAACACAAAATAAGGTCTAGAGATTTTGACACTGGGGCATCTGCACACCTCGTGGAACAACCACCCAGCATTAGATTCACATACAAAATCAGTTTTAAATCAGAGGGAGTCAATTCAGACAACTGATGGAATAAAAGGCCTGATATGACAAATCCAATAGTGCTCACTTTGTGACACAGAGGAGTCACAACATTCCTGTCTTAACTCCTTCACCTGCACCCTATATAAATGACCTCTTGGAAATCTTGTTAGAGGTAAAAGAACCACCACTCCAACCTTCCACCAGATAGACTCCTACTCTGAATTCAGTGCAAGCCTCAATACCGTTCAGGGGAGAAGAATAAGTGCCTAATCAGAGGATATCTAGAAAGTACCTTGAAGAGAAAACACAGAATATCCTGAGTTGGAAGGGAACAAGTCCAAATCCTGACCCTGCACAGGACACCCAAACTATCCCACCATGTGCCATGAGAAAACCTATGTAGTGCTACCCTTTGCCACTGCAGGATCCTTGATTTCTATTGAGGGGAATGGGTAGAAAAGTAGATAAAGTGAGAGACAGAGGCCACAATATATAGACCTCTAAACATGCTCTTTTTTTCCTCAGAACATCTCTAAATCTATAAAGCAACCTTGACCTCCAACAAACACATTTCACTCCAGGGGATGGTAAATGCCAGCCAAAAATGAAGTACTGGCCACACAGATACTAAGCAAAATTAAAAAGTTTGGGGTGTTTCCTGAAGTAGTGCACATCCTCTTAGAGACCACTAGCCTACGAGAGCAGCAAAATTCAGAGCCCTTCAGAAATAAACTCAATCCAATCTCCAGAAAAACAGTGACTCAGAAGTGGGCCACACATTTTTGACCTGTTGAAGCCAATGGGAGGTGGAGGGAAGGCGACAGGAACAGCTGAGGTGCTGTCAGGGTCACAAAACTCACCCTAAAGAAGAGCCTTGTTATGGGCAGGACTCAGGATTAGCCTGGGCAGGGGCTGGATCACAGGGGACAAAGCCACTGCCCTCAGCTGGGAGCTGAGTCCTGCCCACACACAGACACAGAGATGCAACAGCAGCCACAAGTCAGCCCCATCCCCTCATCACTTCTTCTGAAACAAATAACAGGACAGTCTGGTTCCCTTTATATACACACAAAAAGCTGAAATGGTCTGAAATGCTTACAGGTTAGAAGGCAGAGATCTATACAACATTAACACCTGCCAGAAATCAAAGTAGAAAAGTTTTACAGCACATTATACAGGTCCCTCTAACTTCTAAAAAAGAACATTTACCGAAATCACCATATTACAAGAAGTCATCACTAACAGACCATATAACACTATTTCTTTTTCTTTTACATAATCATTACTTATAATTTCAAAAAAATCACTTTTAAACAAGTATACAATTTTCACTTTAAAATTAACTGGTTAATAAAATTTTGTGCAAAACAAGCCAGCCTCTATAATTAAGTGAATTTATTTATTTATTTATACAAAAAAATAAAACAGCCCAAAAAAAAAAAAAAAAGATAGTTCTTTTAGAAATGTGTCTCCTTTTCTGTGATGGTTGAAATGGTGCCATCTCCTTTCAGTTTGGCGTCGCAGTCATTTATTGCTGCAATGTAGGCTCCTCCTCCAAGCTTCCCCCGCATTTTCAGGTCTGAGCTGGGCGTAACCAACTTCCTGAATTTCTAGAAAATCGGAGAAAATGGAAATCAGTGCATTTTTCTCGGTCACAGGCACCCATCTCATCAACAGATTGATTATAAAAGCCCTGTCTCTTGAATGTCTGCTGCTCTTTCCCTGTTCTAGTCACGGACTTGCACGTTGAACAGTTCTGGACAAATCACTCCAGGCCAAAGGTTATAGAGAATGAAGGCAAATCTAAAGTCAAACTGAGGTTTTCTGCTGATTTAGAGCAACATCCCCTTCCATGAAGAAACTCAACATGATACCTGTTCAATGAGCAGGTTTTACTTCTCATGTTGTAGTAGGACGTGCACCGGAAAAAGTAACTAAACAAGTGTTAAGCTAAAGAACAAAGCAAAATATCCATATTCATCTAAGAACAAAGGAAACTATCCACGTTCATCCAAGAGCTTTCCCTTTTCTAGCAACAACGTCCACAAGCTCACAGCTTGGGAGCAGAGATGCTGTAGGAAGTTGGTTTCCCAAGAAGCTTCCAACTGGGATTAAAAAAATCCTCTTGTCATCCTTGTATATAGAAGATAATGACCTGCCTGCAGTGCTGTAGATTACACAGTTTAAAGACTGTTTACTTGCAGAGATATGTGAGGGTGATGCATAGAGGAAATAGTTCATGTTTAGATTCATGAAAATTTCCTTTTTTGACATGTTAAGAAAACTGTATTATGGAAAACTGGTTTTTTTGTTTATATATCCACAGTAAAAATTTCCCAGGCAGTCTCCAGGCCGTGTTTAATCAGCTAAATGGAGTCATTGCAATATGGATATAATTAGGCTTTTCTGCAATATGAGAAATCCCAAATGGCTGAATAAAATTTATATTCCCTTTTCTTCCATTATTGCCATCTTCACTGTTTTTCTTTGGAGTTCCCACAGAAACGAAAAGCCTTTCAAGTTTAAAGGTAACACTTTTAATAATCTTAACCTCAGCCTAAACCTGAGCTGACCTGACACCAACTGTCAGTAAATTGCACTGAATGTTTCTGTTTGCCCATATTTCTCATTCAGGGAACTGTATTCAGGAAAACTGCCCAGAAAACACACGTGAGTGTTTGCTACCCAGCTCCTGGAGGAAAATCCTGGCACCACAAACATTAGTTCCCAAAACCATGGAAAGAAGGCAGCTGAGCTGAGGGAATGGCTGGTACAAACCTTCCTGATGCGTTACAGACATTTTAAGCTGCAAACTGAGCTGAAACAGAGCACCAAAAAGCTGCAGTTTTGGTTCATTTACCACAGGCTCAAGTCAGTGAAGGCAAAAAAAAAAAACCCAACAGGATTTCAGAAGAAAATAGAGGAAGTTCAGATCCCTCTTTCCAGCACTGAGTGAGAGGGCTAATTCAGGCTGCCACTGTAACAGGGACGTGGCTTTGCTGCTCAGATTAAATGGTTCCTGGTCTCACCTACGTGAGGATTCACACATTCTTTCCATTCTTTCTTCAGCAGCATTAATCTGAAAATATATCTCACCTCCATGACAGTGCCTTCTGTCTTCCACAGCTTAATGCAGATCCACAAAGGGATACAGACCATGGAAGAGAGTGCCATCATCCACCCTATGCCATAGCCCCAGTCAGGGTATATATACACATTGTTGTATTTCAGAGGCTTGTATTTCACCAGGAAAAAGATGAAGATTCCCTGAGACAAGCAGAAACATTATTAGTGGTATTATTTGAGAAAACCCTGCCTGCATAACAAGATAGTGACTGAGTGTTTAGGCAAGGCCAGGCTCCCTCAGGAGGCAAAACTCTTCACTCAGAGAAAAAAAAACCCACCAGCAGTATCTCCTTTTATGTACAGCTTAAGCAACATATCTCAGTAGCTCCCAGAGGAATGAACAACGTTTCAAGTTTAAATCCTATTTACCTCTTGATGACAATAAGTCCTGCACTTTGATGGCAAAGAGTACCTGGGCAGGAAAGATTAGGCTTTGCCACCGTGAACCAGCTGTGATTAAGCAACACAAGCTGTGTTCTCTCTAACCTGTCAGGATGAAAAAGGAAAGCCCAAATTTTCAAAGTTGCCTCGATCCACTGTGTGTCTCTGCAGTTCTGCAGGCCAATGCTTTCATCCTCCCAAAAGCTCCAATAGATCCCTCTAAATTTGACAGGTGTCAAATCAAGCAGTTTGAACCATTTATATTTATGAAACATAAAAAAGCTACCATGCACTTTTCTCCAAAGTGGTTAAAGGAGACACTGGGTTAAAAGTTCATTTCAGAACTGGTGGCAATGAGTCTGAAATTGTCCTGAGTTTGCAAATGAACTGGCAGAGCCCAAGGGAACCTGGATCTCCAGGTGCTGCAGCACCTGTGGTTTTGCAGTTGCTTATCATTTGTGTATTGGAGAACTGAAAGCTCTCAGGATCAAGTTTCTGGACAATTTGATCATGCTGCTTTTGTGACTTTGCCCTGTTATGCAGCCACAGATCACCACAGCTGGCACCAGTACTGCCAACTTCTGCTATGGCAAGTTCCCTCCCCTTCTTCATGCACATGGGATGTGTTTTGGGCCTCTTCTACTTTTGCTAGAAGAAAAAATGTCCTGTCTCCTTTGAAAAATGTCTGTTTACCCAGAGAGAGAGGAGAAAGGAGGCTGGAGCAGCAAAGGAACCAGCACAAGTCTGGAGAAGCTCAAGCTGTCTGCTAATACTCAAGGTGTCCTAACCATGCAGGGAAAAACACCTCCCTTGTACTGGCAAATATTTGTTTAGGGCTCTGGGATTATTTCTTTCCCTATGAATGGGCATGCTAAGGTTTCTCACTATTCACAGAACATTTAACCATTTTTACAGAACCTACAGAGTGTTTTTTATTTGAAATACAAATCAGTAGGCACTTTTTCTCAATCATTACCAGCAACAAAATTATAAAAACATGTACAAAACCCCCTCTTTATGTCTAAAACAAATCGTTTGGATATTCTGTACTTACTGCACAAATACCTGGAGTTAGGACCATCCAGCACCATTTAATCAATGACAGGGGTTTGTACCCAATCATATCTTCAATGTTCTCATAAAAGCGATTGCTGCCTGTCCCCCCCCCAAAAAAAACAAACAAGAGAAAAGCAGATGTAGAATGTAGAATAAGAGGTGGTACAGCCAGTATTTTCAAACAATGAGGAGAAAACCACACACAGAGCTGTGAGGACTGAAGCTACTGCCTTTCTCTGACACACCTCCCTGCCATCTGCTTCATGCTCCTGGCAGAGAGGCTGCTGCCCACACCTGTGTGTGACCAACATGAACAGCAGGAAGGAGTGGGTGAGATGTCAAACAGAAAGGGCTTCTTGTCAGGAACAGTCTGAGCATCCCCAGTTAAAGAGTATTATATACATATATTTATATGCTACAAGCTTGTATGTGACTCTCTGGATAGCTGGGCACGTGTGTGATCTGCAGTTCATATGATGTTTTACCAAGTGAAATTGTCCTTCCTTTGTGTGCCAACACTGCTTGAGGGTGTAACCCTGAGCATTCTGAGCATTGTAGGGTTTTTCCCTGGACTTTGCTGGAGACAGAAGCAGCAGAGCTGAGGCCACCCACCGTGTCCCTTCTGTGTTAATGAGGATGGAGTCCACCTTCCCTGGGTTTATCTGTGAGGGCTGTAAATTGCAGGGGAACACACCCTGCAGAGACCATTCCCGAGAGAAAAAGGCTTATAGCCACCCCTACTCTCCAAGGCAGCAAAGGACTTCCACGGTGAAGGTGGAGGTCAGTCCTGACTAGGACCAAGGGGGGAAAAAAAATAAACACCTATTCCACTCCCTTGTTTATTTAGAGTGGAAAAAAAAGCCATTCCTGGCTTTTGGCAGGGCATGGGAATGTGGAGGGCCCCACTCCATAAGGGTACAAGGCCTCTACTTTGCTTTTACACAAATAGAAAACTTCTAGGAAAAGTGAAGATGGCAGGAATTTTCAGGCAACTCACCATACACCCAGCCTATGCAGACACATTCAAATATGGCAACAAAGAGAAGGCACATGCCACTGGCTGCATAGGAGTCAAACAGCTGAAAGACATACATCCCACCCTGGAAGACAAAAAGAGGAAAGGGAAACAAATATTGTGTTGGTACCAGCAGGAATATTTCATAGCAAATATGCTTCGGTTCCACAGTCAATCTGTGGGTTCCCTGGCGACCTTCCTGCTCAGGTTGGTTACTTCTTGAACAAAGAATATTCATTTCTCAGTGATTTCTTATTGTGAAAGCTTTTTGGGGTTTTTTGTGTTTTGGTTTTTGTTTTTTTTTACTGTGCACTTGCTTTAGGGCAGTAAGTCTGTAATGGAGAGAACTAGAGTTGTCTGGTTTCTAAATGCTCTCCCACCTTCCTGCTTTTAATTTCCTCTGTTATCACGTCGAGCTGCAGACATCCACTGGTGCTGCACATGAAGATGCAGGGGCTTGGTTCTGTGTCTGACCTACTATTAAAATTATATGAATTATATTGCACTACTTTCTGTGAGAGATACTTCATCTTTTATAGCATATAAATTCTATATTGAAATAATGAGGAGGAGATTCACAAAGAGCATTTCCACAGAAAGGAATTCTAAGTCTTCCCTCCATGGAGAGCTGTGTAAAGGAAATAGGGATTTGAGGTCAGCCCTTCAGTTTGAATGTACTGCTATTTGGGGAGCTCGTGGGATCCACTGCATCTTGGACAATCTTCTGCAAGTGAAGAAAACTGATTCTCTACTGCAAAGTGCTCATGGTGAAGCTCAGCAAACATCTGAGCAAACTGCAAACTTAGAGATCAACCAACTAAGACAGTACAATGTAAGGATAACAACTCCACAAAACTCTTCCAAGAATATTCCTGTCAGTTTGGAGAACTTGCATCTTCTTCATTCTTCATGTTTATATTTCTTTTAACCTGTATATCTCATTAATATGTCTTTCAGTGCTGTGCTCAACACTTGCATTGTGGGAGGGATTTATTTCAAGATTTCCCATTTTACATAGCAAAGACAATTTATCTTAATGAGGGTAAGAAGGATAACAGGTAAATTTAAAGTATATAAGCATTTAAAGCTTCTCTTCAACTGCATTTGCTTCATGCAGAGCATCATACAGGGACATCTGATTAGTCTGGCAAGACCTGTCACTAAAATAACATTTTATTTTGTCCTAGTCTCCACTATCTCCCCATCTTTGTTTTCCTTTCCCTAAAAGTGCATCTAAAGCAAATATATTTTGTTTAGTTCATTTATTCTCTTAGTTGTAAGGACTTCTGTACTGAGGACAGCAGAATAACGTGCTTAAAATCACCAAACATTTCTTTTGGGTGAAATGTGCTCGTTTTCAGTAACAAAGCAGTCGGAAAAGCACATGGTCAGAGGCCTGTGGATCTCCGTGGAGGGAATTTCAGTCCCTGGATGAGCTGGTTGCTGCAGTCAGGGCACAACTGAGACACATGGTGGTCAGTACAGTCAGGCTGCCTCGGGCACTGCATCCTGCAGCTCCTCAGGTATGGAAGGAACTTGGATTGCCAGGGAACTGAACACGACCAGAGTGTGCCCAGGGGGACAAGAGGGCCAATGGATCCTGGCCTGGTTCAGGAACAGGGTGGCCAACAGGTCCAGGGCAGTGATTCTTCCCCTGGACTCAGCACTGGTGAGGCCACCCCTGGAGTGCTGTGTCCAGTTCTGGGCCCTCAGCTCAGGAAGGACATTGAGGTCCTGGAGCAGGTCCAGAGGAGAGCAACGAGGCTGGGGAAGGGACTGGAGCACAAGTGCTGTGAGGAGAGGCTGAGGGAGCTGGGGGGGCTCAGCCTGGAGAAGAGGAGGCTCAGGGGAGACCTCCTCACTCTCTGCAACTCCCTGACAGGAGGGGGGAGCCAGGGGGGGGTTGGTCTCTTTTCCCAGGCAACCATCAGCAAGACAAGAGGGCTGGGTCTGCAGCTGTGCCAGGGGAGGGTTAGGTTGGATATCAGAAAGAATTTCTTTGCAGAGAGGATGATCAGACATCGGAATGGGCTGCCCAGGGAAGGGGTGGATTCTCCATCCCTGGAGGTTTTTAAGAAGAGACTGGATGTGGCATCAGTGCCATGGGCTGGGAACCACAGCGGGGTTGGATCAAGGGTTGGACTCGATGATCTCAGAGGTCCCTTGGAACCCAGCTGATTCTATGATTCTCTGATTCTATGATTCTCTGATTCTATGATTCTCTGATTCTATGATTCTATGATTCTAAGGTCCTTTGCCCTGCCGGGTACAGGAAGGCCTTAGTGGCCCAGCCAGGAGAAATATGGGCAGAGTGCGGATCCTGCCCCTCTCCTTCCTGTCCTGGGAGGGGAAAGTGAGGGAGGTGGAGGCTGTTGATAAAAACAAGTGCTGAACTCCTAACAAGTGCCAGAGAATCTGTCCCCACCTGGCTTGCAAACACAGCGTTGGCAGATGTCGTGAATTGATGGGATCGACTGACACCCTTGGAATTCTCAGTTTAGAACATCCCAAAGCAAACACCCTGGTCTGTTTGGGGGAAAAAAAATTCCTTTTTTCACCCCCCTACTCTTACCAAAACAATTTCAGCTCAGAGATGTGCTGCATTGATTGAGCTGGCCTAGCGATAGAAAAACCAAAGATGTTTTTATTTTCTCTTTTCACTTTACTTCAATTCCATTATCGATCTTTTCATCCCAAATGTAGTTGTTTCTGTGCAAAGTAAGTCAGCAGAAACCATGGCCAGTGTATTTGGTTGGCTGGTGCAAAGCAGATGGAATTTCCTATGTATTTTTAATTAAAATATTTCCTAAGCTAAACTGGAAAACCGAGGGGACCTTTTACATTTCAGATGTTACAAAGGAGCTGAGAACAGGCTCTCAAGGATTTTGTAGGTTTTTTTTTTTCTGACAGGGAAATTTGTCTGTGGCAAATGTTCTTCCTTTTAATCTGTCGTGATCATAAACAGAACCCCATTTCCTGCTCTCTGCAACAACGCACCTCTTACCTCAGTTAACATTATTAGGCCAAGGAAATATGACACAATGGAGAGGCCAAGGATGAGCAGTTCTCTCCTGTAGCCCCTTCGGAACACCTTTGGGTACATGTCCACCACAGCTGTCACGATGCTTTCCACACACACGAACTGCAACAAAGGGCAGGAAAGCACAAATGAAATCTGTGTCTCCTCTGCTGCTGAGATTTGGATTTGCTACCAAACCCTTCAAATATCCTTCTCTGTTCTCATCATAGGGAGCAGATTATCCCTGAGGACGCTCAATAGGTAGAAGCTCAAACACAGAAGAGAAATTTTTCAGGATATAAAAACTCCAAAGTTATGGATTTTCAGTCCACCATTGAATCCAAACAGTTGAATACACTAGTGTTACCTCAGAATGCAATTGCCCTGTAGCAGATGGCTTAAATAAAAATTAAATCTTCCAAATGTGGCTTAAATAGTGTCATAGATTTACTTACTCTAAAACACCAAGTGAGTCAGCCCTTGCTGTCTGTGGTTAGAATTGTGCCAGAAGGTGGAAAGTACTGAACTGTTTTTTTTTTTTTGGAGGGAACTTTGGGTGCAGAACTATTGTTTAGTTGTTTTTGTGTTCTTTTGTTGTTCTGCCAACACACATATATCCTTTAATAAAGGCCTGCTATCTTTTCTATCTCCCTACTGGAGCCTCTTAATTTTGAATTTACATTTGCTTAGAGGGAGGAGCTTGGTCTTCCTCATAGCTCATCCTCCTTAGCAAAACACTTCAGTCTCATTAAACTGAGACAAATAGGAATTAAATCATGTGCAAACCACTCGTGGGGTTGCAAGGTGGTGTCACTCTAAGCATCCTGCATCTTTGCCACTCCAAGGAGTGACACAGACTGCCAATGCACCTTGGAGCACTGCTAAAGGAACAGATTTTTGGAGAAGTTCTCTCCATTCACCAGAAGAAAGAAGTTCCACAAAGCTGTTGAGTGCCCAATCACTTCTAATAAAGAGGGCAGGAACACTCTCACTGTCTTTAAACAGCAGCAGAAAGCAAGAGGCCTGAGCTTCTGAGCCAGGGCTTTGGAGCAAGGTTTCTGAAGTAGGAACCAAAACTAATGCTCAAAAGTAGACAATATAAAGCCTGTTTCACTGGAACAGTCAAGAGCAGAATTCAGGAATTGCTCAATTAAAAAAAAAAAAAAGACTTTTAAAGAGCTGTGAGATCAGGAAAAAGAGCAGTTACTAAAACATTAAGTTTAGTGATTGGAAATGTCAGGCAAAATAAGAACTGGTGAGCTTTATTCTGCAGTATATAATGATAAACTCTCTGAACCCAATCATACTAAGAGCTGAGCTGCATGCTGAAAATTCCAGCCACTTTACATTTTTCTTCAAGCAGCGTTTGCATTTTTTATGGTCACACGGGAAGGACAAATTCTATGCTGCCCCTTTGTTTCAGGATATGACTACACATTTCTTGCTATGGTATCTTGAAGTAAAAATAAACCATAGAAAATTACATTATCACTATCTGATATTCAGTTTCAAAATTCATTGCTTTAAAAATGGGGAAAGAAGACAACTGGTATTTTACTGAACTGTGAATTTTAATTACCCTTGTTTAAGTTCAAACTGATTTCCATGTTAATAATGAAAGCTGGAGAGAAGCTGAACCAGCCTTCATAGTTAATCATGAAGAAATCTCCAGCATCACATAACTGAGATTTAAAATAGGAACTTGAATTAAAGCTCTCAAGTGAAGAGCTGAGTTAGTGTTGGGTTTTAAATCAGGTTAGATGATGCTTACACCCAGGGTGCTGATACCCACATTCCAGGGAATCTGACAGAACATTTAAATAGCATTTTTTTCATACCTGACTATCTAATCCAAGGAATATGAGCATCATGAAGAACAGAGCTGCCCACAGTGGAGAAAGAGGCATCATAGTAACAGCTTTAGGGTAAGCTATAAATGCAAGTCCTGGTCCTGAAAAAGAAGAGAAGAAAGGAAATGGTTTATTCTTGTGTGTGGGTCTGGCTGGGCTGGAGTTCAGTTCCTCCAGAGCAGCCTGTGCAGTGCTGAGGGCAGCACAGCTTTACTGACACCAAGATTGTGGCTATTGCTGGCCAGGCTTTCCACAGCACCACTTATTAAACTGCTGTGTCTGAGTGCAGCAGTTTTCTCCCATTTTCTCTTCCTGTTCCCTTCCCCATCCCACCGGGGAGGGTGAGGGAGTGAACAGCAATGTGGATGCTCAGCTGCTGCTGAGGGTCAACCCACCACAACTCAATTCTTATTTTATGGCAGATGAGAGGGGATAAATACAAGACTGAGAACCTTGACAAACTTTTTGTCTCTCAGTCTGAACATTAAGTGATGAGTCAAATTAGTGATGAAGACTGCCTGTGTCCTGCACAGATGTTTGAAGGTGAACTTCTGTTGACTTCACAGTGCTTTGTGTTTTCCTTTTTTGGGTGGATGTGCAGCAGTACCAACTTCCCCAAATAAACAGCCTGTGGTCCTGTGATTGCCTTGCAGAACTTATTAACATATCCTGGAATCTGTATTTTTTCCTAAGACAGGACTATATCTGACAACTTGTGCAGGAATACAGTCAGTGGGAGGAGCTGAATTTTGGGAGCCATGCCTGGTGCAAGGCAAATATCTATCTACAGGCTGTTTCCTGTTCTGCTCTCTGCTTTTGAGTGCTGCTGGTGGTGTGTAACATCAATTCATGGGCTGCACATTTCCAAAAATCTTCAAAATAGAACATTTTTGTAACAGAACTTCTCAGATCTGCTAAGATATCATCTCACCTGGTTCATCTTCTCCTGTTCTTATTTTTATTTACCTCTGCTCATTTTTCAGCTGCTTTCAATGAAGTCAGCCAGCCTTTAAAGCAGGGTACCAAGGCAGTATCACAGGCTGATAAAGGAGCACCTTGATGCTCCTGCTGCAATAACTTCACTGAGGTCCTGTTAACACACTACTGCTTTTTCATTTAACACAGGAGTTACAAACTCCTATAAAGTCCAGAGTTACTGCTGTCTTTTAACCTTTTGTTTTCCTGTACAGTTTCTAAAACACTATAAGCCAGTTGTCTTGAGTGCTTCAGTAAAAGAGAAATATTTTCCACGAGAGTATTAGTGAAGCTCTAATTGTTCTGCAGTTTGCCTGCTAATTTGGTCTAACTCCATGAGAGTCATTTCTTCTCCTTAACAGCTCAGCATTACATTGTTTTTCTTTTTTGGGCAGCACCCTCTTCTTTTTCTTCTGCTGAATTTTAACTGATGTTTAAAGATGTTACACCCACAAATATGTTAAAGAGCACTTAACTTCCACTGGGTGTCCAAGTCCAATAATGAATGTAGATGGTTGATTTCCCATAAAGCTGGGCCTTTGAGCCCTTCTGGACTCAAAACTAAAACTTTTATGCTTAATAAACAGAGTGTCTCAGTGTATGTTCCTCAGAGACAAGCTTACTGACATCAGCAGAGGGTGTTGGCAATCTGACTGCTGGAAATCTGTATTTGCATTGTATACATCAAGCAAGACCTCAGAGTATTTCCAAAGACTTCTCCTAAAAGCTGTTTTCTCATTACCTTAATAGCCACAGCTTTTTTTCCTTATAGATCCTTTCTAACTTTTTGTTTTCAGAAGGAAAAAATATCTGTGGATTTCAGTCTGTCTCACTGGAAGAAAACAGAATGCAGATGAGGATGAGGATGTAACACACAACTGAGCAATGTATCACTGCTAAATAATCAGCTGGAGTAGGTTTGTTTAACAGTGGCTCTTTGACTTTATCAATTTGGTACTATAATATTTTTTCACATCAATATTTTTCACACATAAATATCTGACCAAAAGAATAGTTAAGAAGTCTTCTTACAGCAATTATTCTAATGAGTCATCTTATCCACAAGCCATGGCACAGACTAAGGACTTTGACTACAACCTCTGAGCATTTTTTGTTAACTCAGAAAACTGGTTTTGGAACTTACCTGACTCTGCAACTTCTGCAATGGGCACGCCTTGTTCATAAGCCATAAATCCAAGAACTGAAAAGATAGCAAAACCAGCAACAAAACTTGTGCCACTGTTCAAGCAGCAGAGCATGATGCAGTCTCTGAAAATATAAATAAAAAACACTGCTGTTGATCTCCAGAGCAGGGGTTTCCCTTCCAACACTGAGCCACAGGACTAACAGAACACCAGGCTGCAGGAATGAACAGTAGATTGCTCATTAAGAGTAAACTCCCAACTCATTTTGTGATTGGGAGCAACCAGCCAGGAATAAACACGTGCAGGAGGATACCATGATAAAACCCTGGCTGTGTTTTAACTGATGGAATTGCAAACCTGTTTGCTCTTTTCCAACAGAATCTTTAGAAAATACGTAAAACTATTGCAAGAATGACATTAAGAACTCCAGAGTAGTTGCAATAATATATTCCAGAGGACACGAATTCATTTATAAACTATATAAAAGTGGTATCATTTTCTTCCTGGGGAAAAAAAAATCCTATGGTCAGATCTTAGCTCCTTCTATTTCAGTTATATTGGCAATATATATCCATACAAAATACAACTCCAGTATGGTTTATAACCTTTTTTTAAGAAGTTGTGGATATGAAAAGAATTGTAGATAGTCTAGGAAATCTGTGCATGCCTGAAAAAGTGCCCAACAAAGGCCAAGACTGTGTAGGGACCTCTCAGACAAACATATCCTACCTATCAAACTGTGACAATGACAAGGCCAAGGTGAAGAAGTATTTCCTTCCCCAGAATGGAAACGTCGCAGAAGTAAATCACTTTAAAAAAAAAGGGAAGATATTCTTGCAGAAAAGGGTGACTTTCCCCAGAGCTCAGTGAAATATGGTTGTTCATCCTGCCCTCAGATGGCTCTCCAGGCATGAGGGACGATGGGGCAAGAATGATTTATCATGACAGTCAGTCTATTAAGACTATTTGCCAGGAGAGAAAGCTGTGTACTTGAGAAAGCAATGATCTCACCCAGATGGCTGAAAGTAAGTTAGGATCCTAAACCACTGAAACACAAGACAAGGCTGCAGCTGTCTCAAGCCTATCCCTTAGTCTGGTTTATTCTCATCCTACTATGGCTCTGAAGCAAGTTTTTGCACAAGCTATCAGTTGGAAGAAAGGACTCTATAAAATTCACAGCTTCAATAATGGTTCACATCTTTGTCACAGATTTGTTGGGACTTTTTGAGAGCCAGAGACAATTCATACTTTAAATTCTTGGCATATATTCCTGCAAAACTCCTTTGCTTCTCTCTCCGTTTTGTGGCTGGTTTCGTATTTTTATCCTGTAACTTCATCTCATGAGTTTATGAAGTGAGGGGACCAGTTCCAGCATCTTGTTCCTTCACTGACAAGCCCACACTGCCCCACATCTCTCCAAAACTCTTCCTGATGCCAGCTGAGACTCACCTGAGCATCAGACACACACATTCCAACTGGCAGGGGAACAGCCTGACATTTCTGTGCTGCAAAGTGAGAGATCAGCTCAACTCTCAGGGCCATGAGAGGCTTTGACTCTCTCTCATCATTTTAGCTACAGTTAATTTGAGAAGGTTTTATGTTTTCATAACCATTTCACTGTAAAAAAAAATAAATTATTTGTCACATCATCTACAAATTACTAAAATATGCCAGGAATGAAAAATTTGTGGATTAATACTCAGACATGGAACAGTCCTGTGATGTTCACACTTACTTCTTGCTTGAACTCCCTCTAACCCTGTTCATTGTCAAGGGTAAATAGGTTCCTTAAAATACTTTCTGAAAATAGTCAGAATTCTAACCTGTTATTTATTTGCTTTTCATGTGAAATTGCATCCTGCAGTTATTCCCAGCCAGGTCAGCTATAGGCTCTGGATGGTTTAAAGCAAAGTAGCAATCAAACAGAATCTAAAAGGAAGGAACCAGGAGCACAGAGTCCTTTGTGCTTTACAGAGAAATAAAACAAAGCAAAACACCACCTTCCTGACCTTCTCAGTGTATTTCAGCTCTGAGTTAAGCTCTGGAGGGATTCTCACTGCAGCCTCTCTCACCTCAGAAACTGGTGAGTCCAGTGCTGAGAAATTAAAACTCAATGTGACAAAAACCTGTCGATAAGAGAGGTCAGAAAGATGGATTTTTTAAACTTCTGGGGGGAAAAAGAGATACTGCTTCAGTGGGGTGGAGCTGGCTGTTCACCAGCCACATGATGCTTCCACTTGGCACAGCCTGCTTTCTGCAGATAAGATTTAGTTTAGATAATTCCCAGGCCTCAAATGCAGTCCAAACAACAAGATATTTTTTTTTATTTTTTTTTTTTTTTGCTGCAGAATGATGGCACAAGACACTTGAGACTGCTGATTCCTGAACAGGAGATAAAGGCTGGAGGTGGAGACACATCACTCCTGTGCACCTTCAGAGCCCCTGTCTGTGTCTGCTGCTCACTCAAGAAGGAAGGTCCAAATGGTTGGAGCTGGACTATCCCACTGAACAAGAGGATCACACCCATTCCTCCACTCACAGGGAAGTCCTAAAAACCACAGCACCTTGGCCCAAAATATCCAGAGGGTAGGTACAGATTTCTCCAAGAGAATGGGCAACCTAAGGGGATTTTCATCACCTCCAGTACCTGTCCTTTCCATGTAACAGAACTACAGCTGAATCATTTTCATCCCCCAGTGAAGAAGTCACAGACCAAATGCAGGTTCTCTGGGAACCCACCAGTGTTTCCACTCCTATAATCTCCAGTTTTAATTTCCATCCTTCTTTTGTCTTTGCAGGAATTCTACTAGCCCCTCAACTCTTTGGGTTTTTTTCCCTGTTGACAGATGTGTGGAACCTGCAGTTTAGTCCTTTTTTGCCACTTTGAGAAGGAAAATTGAGAGGGGGGGTCTGGATCTGTCGGTTGTGAAACAAATAAACTTTAAAAAACTAATGCCCAAGAACCACTGGAATTTTTTATGAGCACCCTTGGTAGAAAGGCATCAGAGCCTGCATGAAGAGAAGTTTTCAGACAGGCAGCAAACTCAGCATGGCGGAATTATATCAAAGTTTATTACTAACAGAATAAAAACTATAGAAACTAAAGAGCATTCTGAGTTTGATAAAAATTAGAGGAAACCTCAGTACACCTTTCTCTTATTTATGAGGGGAAAACACTGCCTGGTGATGGCACTGCCACTAATTTCATCCTTTCACAAGAGTTACTTTTAATATAAACTGCAGTAAATCCAGGGAGGATCTGTATTTATGTGTTACAGTGAAAGCTAAGTAAGGACAATAAAAACTAATTTCCTATTCAAAGATGCAAAGTGACTTGCTTACAATTCATTTACAATGTTAATGAATTAAATCAGGTTTGAATCTTTAATTTGCAAGACCCTCGTGCAGTTTAGATTTCTTTTTTTGCACTAAAATACCTCATGTCATTATTTTCCACAGCAACTTTCCCCTAGGAAAAAAATGTAGGAAAACAGAGGGCAAAAAAAAATCAATATTATGATCAGACAATGAACTGTAGGGATTGCAGGAGGAAAACCCATATCTTGATTTTGATTTTTTTTTTAAGTAGTAATTAGAATATAAATTTAATTCTGCTTTTCACAGCACAGCTGTTTTGTATGTCTGTGTCTGAACAGTCCTATAGGTCGGTGTTTCTCTGACAGAAGAGCAAACATGGAAAGAAGGAGGCGTTTCCTAAAACTCTCCAAGTAACACTGTAACTCAGAATTGAAATACTTACACTTTCAGGGCTTTAAGGGGTGGTGTGTTTGGGGTTCTTTTGCTTTTGGACTGTATTATTTCTTTTACAGAAAAGTGAAATTTTAATTCTCCGTCTGGAGACCATAATGGACTCAATACAAAGTGTCCTTTAATACCTGGTAGGAATTGTAGGAAAATGAATTCAATAATCACTGATGCCAGAAGAAAAAAGCACTGCTGGTATTCCTGCCCATGCCAATGACACAGAATGAGGACTTTGTGAGAGTCATATCCTTTTGATATTGATTCAGGAAAGATTAAAACCTACTGAAGTCATCAGCAATTCCCCCACTGATTTCTACAGAGATAAGCCACGAAATGCTGCCCATTCCCTCTGCTCTGGGCCTGCAGACTCTGGGATAAAGTGACACTCAGAGTGGAGACCCAACTTAGGTGAGTTTTAATAATAGTTTTTGAGTGGGATTTTTTTTAAAGCAGGTCAAATAACACACCCAAGTGCAGTTATACACATCTGGAATTCTGTATTTTCCCATGCAATTGTGTATCCTGATGTGCACTGAGGGGCTCGTGGCTGCCTAAGGGTCAGATATGATCAAAAGGGAAGAAAACACCCAATTTTGGGAAGGTTTTCCTCTGAGACAGTTATGAGGAACATTATAGATCTTTGTTCTACTAAATGCTTATGAATATTGATGCAAACAGCCAAAGGAAAATGGAAGCAATTCCGAGTGAAGCTGGGCGTGTGGACACTTCCATCACTGAAAACAGATGCAGAACAAGAGCGTGGAAGGAATTACCTGTAGCAGTTGTTGTTGTAGTTGTTGTAGCTTCCCAGGGCTGTCAGGCACCCCAAGCAAATGGCATAAGAGAAAAATATCTGTGTGCCAGCATCCACCCACACCTGGGGACAGAAAACATGAAGTGCTTAAAAAGGTCGAGCAGAAATCACCTGTATGCATTTATTGGCTGTGAACTTGCAGAGGCAACTCTGCAGGTTAAGAGGGTCTAGGAAACCTTTTACAAATCACAACCTTAAAAAAAATTTATTATTTAAATGAAATTCCCCTCTCTTTCTCAGGGGTATAAAGCTCAGCTGGTCTTTACAGGTTCAACCTAATTGAAGTAGAAAGTGAGACAGAATTTCTGGAGAAGAACCTCAACCAGTACGAATTCTTTAATGGCTTTATTAGCATTATAAGGTGTTAGTTATTGCAAACCAAATAAAGTCATCTCCATTTATCTCATTCCCATTTGATAGGTATTTACTCAAATTAAAAAATCTAGTGTGAATAAATATTCTAAAGACAAAATATTCTTTTCATAGATAACTTACTAATTAAGCTGGGTAAAGAGAAGGGGTAACTTATCCAGGGAAAGGAGGTTTTTAGCAATACTTAGTGGTTCCAATTAGGCATGAAACCATGGTTCTAGTCACTGTACAATTAACAAATAAAAGTTCTGAAGAGTTTAACAAGTCAGTAGCTTTATCATATCATCATGGTAACATTTATATCCTAAAGTGTTGCAGACACTTAATTCTAAATCAGAGGAAAGCAAAAGGAAGCCTTGGCTGACACAGATTATTCTCCTCACAGCAATCTCAGAATATTTATAGGCAATTTTTTTTTACTTTAAAAGCACTCCAGCAAAGCAGTTTGTTGCATTTGACCAGCCTGGGTGTGTTCTCATTGGAGGTGAATGTACCCTTTGAACTCCTGGTTTGGCCATGAGAATAATGTGTAGAACCCACATCTACACTATTATTTCCAGTCCAATAAGTTCCTACTCCTGGTTATTCCTGGGATAAATGATCTCTGTAAGATTTTTTTGTTAAAGCAGAGCAATCAAAGTGCTTTCCAGAGAAGTACCAAGACCCTGACTGATAACCAGAGGCAATGACTGTGCAGCAGGAAAAGAGGGAATACAGGGCACACAGGTAATGACTTTGTGACTAATAACAGCAATCAGATACTCGTAAATATATGGAGGAGATGTGTTTGTTTTACATGTGATCAAGTGAGACCTTGGCCTCTGGAGTTGTTGAGTGTTTCTGTTTAGAAATAACATTAAGATCACATTTGATTTACATCAGTGGCTTAAACGGTTCCATTCCTGTCATGCTGAATAAGACACAGCTGGGTTACATCCCGGAGTTTCACCACTTGGTAAGGAAAAACTGCACAGAGAAAGGCTTTTGACAGACAGGCTCTTTAACAAGATTGGAAGCTCCCAAAAAGCTGTGAGTAGCAGAGGTCAACTGAAAATGCACGGTCTTGTGAGGCACAGCCAAAAGCTGGGAAACTGGATCAGCACGAGGATCGTTCCCTTTCCGTTCTTCCACACTGTGCTGGGGCAGGGCATTGTGAGGCACTCAGATGAGCAACAGCCTTTCCTGTTGGCATCCACCAGCCCCACACAAGTCTGATTATTCCTTGGACAGCAAGTCCTAGTGGAAATGGGGGCAAAGGAGAACTGTGTTCTGAAGGGAGAAGCTCCAGAGCTGCCGGGGAAGAGGAGCAGGGAGCACGTCCCTCTGGAGGTCCTGGGTAGCCAGACAGAAAAACAGATAAAATGCTGGCCAGAGGTAATAACTATTTACTCCAAAGAAAACAAGTCTGCTCTAAACACCATGACATCTGAGAGTGATTCAAATACTTTATGAGAAACTGTTCTGCAAGCAAATGTTCACGTAGTCTAAAGAAGTTCAATCAGACTGAAGAGCCATATCGTTGCACTATATCACATCATACCACACAGTCATACTCTTGCACTAGAAATTCTATCAGAACTTATGGCTGATGTTTAAACAGGAAGGAGAAAGTAATTTTAGTTACTGTATGGAATAATAGAATCAGCACAGCTTCTTTTGGGTTGTATATTCAGAGGACCAGTAACATTTAATTTGTGATCACCATTAATACTTCCATTTCAGGTTTCTGAAATGGCAAAAACTGATCAACAAAGTAGGAAATAGGGAAATAAATTTAGAAGCCACAGGAAGATTTTTCAGTAGCTGGAAAAATACAAGAGCTGGAATAACTCTGGTGTATTTTTGCCACAAGCCCAGACATGCCACAACTTCAAAGCCATGTGGTTGATATTTCAGATCAGTTCTTCATATCCTTGCCCCAACAGCTGATGGGCATTTGACATTTAGCATCAGGCTGCAGTACTCAGCTGTGGCTGGAGAACCTGGCGAGGTACACAAATTGTGTATTAGTCTGGGTCACACCACTCTTAGTCATTCCCAAACTGCTCCTCAGGGGAAGCTGTTCTCGTTAAAACTTGTGGTGGATACAGATGGGCTCTTGTAGACACCACTCCCAAATCCAGGTGCCATCCATCTCCTTTATGGCCACAAAACCATTATGGATTTTTTTTCAGAGAATGCTGAATCTGCACTGTCTGGCTTAGCCTAGAAGTTGTTACATTTTCCAAATGCATGGAATGAACATAGCACAATTCTGCAGAACAATGAAATTCTGAGGGACAGAGACAAAGAGAGCATTGCCAGCAAGCTGCAAAGCTGGAGCAGCAGCTGGTGACAGGATGGGACAAAAGGAGGACACAGGTCTGAAAGGAGACATGGCTCAATACATTCCTGGCAGAAGCAAATTCCAGAGAACATCCTGTTCATGCTTTATGAACTTGGTAGCTTGAAAATCCTTTGCTTAGTGACAATTAAGTCAATTCAACAGTGTGCATTCATAAATTTGGGGACTTAAAGTGTTTTATAGTTTCTATCAGCTCCTACTTTAAAAGGTGGAACTAAGTCTTTTTTTCTTTCTTCATCTCATATAAAGGTTTTCATGCCAAAAGAAGATTAAAATTAAACCACTAAACCTTTCTTATACCCTAATATTTAAAAAATCCCAATGCCAAAGGACATTTTTGCACCCCCACACAACAGCACAGTCACTCCTCTCATTCCTGGAATGGGAATCATTCCTGCTGGCTCAGGGCTGTTCAACAAGCCCATGGAATGGAGCTCTGTTCCCAAAGGGAGAAAGTGAGATAACCAAGCCTCAGCTTTATGGTACTGCCTGCTTCCTCCAGGTAGGAAGGAGGCCTGGCAGTGAGATACTGTGAGTGCCTCCACTTCCCACTTTCTGAGTGGGAAGGGAACAGCAGAGCTGTCTGTGTCCTGATCCCCACTCTGGGGCTTTCCCACACTTCATTAACAGCTTTCCTGACTCACACCATGAGCTCACACCCAGCAGTCTCAGCATGATAACTCCTGTTGGTACAAACAATCCCACAGGACAGAACAAGCAGGAATATTTTTTTACTAAAAAATCAAAGTTCGCAAAAATTCAGCTGGCAAATGAAATCAGCCCAGGTAACCTTAATTTGGCCTTCTTGTATGTAGGTCTAGGACACAATCCTTGTTAACAGGAATATTCTTCTGTCTGCCCAGGGAGCTGGTCAATCCTGATGCCTGGAGCATCCCGTGCCTCCTTTGTTGCCATGATTTTAGCTCATGTAATGAATGAAGGATAAAGAAGAAGGAGGGCAGATGTGCTGCAGTGAAGACAGCAGAACACTGCTCTAGAGAATTCAGTTCTTTTCCTGGCCCAGCTTTAAAGTTTCTGTGTGACATTATGTCCATAAATCACTTCAATCAACCTTTGAGAATGTTCATTAACTGGGGTCTCCTCCTTTAACTGGTGTCCAAAGTGAAGTGCAAAGTTACTGAGCACTCACTGTTGCAGTTCAGGTGAATGGAAGACATGTCTTGAACAACTTAAAAAAAGGCAGTATAAAAAAAAAATTTCAGACTGAAAATCCCAACAAGAATGAGGTCCTCTCAGTTTAGTCTCAATGTCAGTAAGATGAGGTCGTGCCATACACTGAAAGCAAAATAACTGAGGTTTATGAAGTGTGTGGACAGTGCAGAAATAAGTCACTTTGAAAGGCTGAGCCATTCTTTGTGATGATCCAGCTCTATATCAAGCATATTTACAGGGCCAAGCAAGGAGTGAAAAGGATAAAAAAAAATATTGCATAACTGTCCTGAAATGAGCTTAGCTGGTGCTGTACCCAAATAAAGCAGAGACCTTAGGGAAAACCTATTGTGTGTTGACATAGATTATTTCCATAATGCATGGAATAAAAATTAGTGTTGCTCACTTGAAGGAATATAATTAGAGTCCAGGGTTTTCTCTAACTTTGTACCTTCCCTTTGCTTTCTGTATTCTCTGTATATATTTTGTATGCACTGTTATGCAGCTGTTATGAAATCCTCCCGTGACAGCAGGAAATATCTCCCAGCATAAACTGACTTTAACTGGTACTTCCATGAGCTTTTAGAGTCGTGTCAAACAGCAGAATAACTCAAAAGGTGTAAAACTGTTTTGTGTCTGAGAAACATGGGAAAATTAGGCAGCTATTTTATAGTCTGATCCTCCTAAAATATATTTAGGTTGGGGGTTTTTTTAAATATGTTGTCACCTGAGAAGCATCATTTTACACCTCAACTAGGAAGCTACTCATGGAGTTTCTTTATTCTGTCTCATTGAGCATGTCTGCTCATACAGGAAAAATGCCAGATGCCTAAAATGCACGTTGAGGACATATTGAGTGGAAATGGGAGGGGTTGGTTAGAAATGTGATAGTCAGAAATCATGTTTGTGGGTTCAAATCCCCATCCAGGATCTTCCACCTCTGTGTCTGAGCCCTGGAGGCCAAAGGCCCCCGGTCAGCCTGCATTGCTCTGCCCCTGAGGATCCATCCTGGGGCTGGAGGCAAAAGCTCTTGGGGTAAACACCAGCTGGTGCTTTGATTTTTCAGTCTGCTGCTCAAAGAGCAGTAAAAAGAGAATATGCTTTTTTTAGAAATGCCCCAGTGCAGCACTAAATCACCTCAGCCACGTCCTATCCTTGCTCCCTGTTATCCTGGTCTGACTGACAGATCAGGTTGGAGTGGTGGGTTACAGTTTCAGAGATTCGTGTAGGTAAAGAAACACACCTCACCCTTTCTCTTTTTGCAGCCTTCTAAATTATATTTCACAGATTTCCTAATGGTGCTAAATCATGGTGAGACTGTTCAGGTGACAGTTTAGAGTTTCAATGCAATGGCTGAGCTAAAAGAACTGCAACATCCAAGTTTCTCTGTATATAACAGGAACAGCAATCAAGCACCCTGAAGGTTCTTCCATTAAACAAAATGTATATATTGTTGATCTGTCTGTCCATGGCCTTTCCTACAACCCCTCAGCTGACAGATCTGATAGAAATGATGCACATCAGGGCTGTTAATGTTTGCACCCACACAGTTCAGTTTACTTCCTTCAGTATTCCTATAAAACCCCAGGGGATTCATTTCACACTGATGCCCAAATACTGTCTGGAATATGCATCTCAGGGGAGCAGCATCATGAATATGTACCTTTTTTCCTCGATTTTTTAACAGTGAGATTGAACACCCACTTGAACTGAAAAGCTCAAAGCACCCTTAACTACAGGGTGGTTAATGACAATCCTGTCATGAAGCCCCTTATGAGAATATGGGAGACCTCACAAGCCAGCTCAATGCTGCACTCATTCTTTAAAACATGATGTTCCAAGTGTTGACAGTCATTTATTTTCCGTTTTGTTATCAGAGGAGAAGCAATCACTTCAGGTTTTCTTTTAATTTATTCATTACTTTTTGATGAATCTCAGCAGTTTGTATTTTAACGAGTGGATTGCCTTTGGTTTCAAAGAAGAATTTTAAAAATAAAGCCTTTGCTGTCAGGAGATAGAAAATGAAATTTCAAGGTAAGGGCATAGAATAGTTGCAGAATTTCATCACACTAATAATGCCTGAATAAATCAACCTGTTGCCAAATAGGTTTAGGTGTGACAGGACTGGAAGAAACTATAAAATGTGAGCCTTGATATTGAAGTAGTACCTGCACTTAATGAGTAAGGGATGAGGCAATCAACAACATGTTTAATTGTGATCACTGAAAAAAGCTTTTGGAGAATCAAACCATTTCAAAAGTAACCCTTACACAGGCTTCCTTCCTCTCCTCCTGCCACTGGAATGAGGTAAGAGCATTTCAGGGAGTGCTGCTTTTGGCCACACCAACCACAGCTCCAAGCACTGCTGCAACAGGTCAGAATAGGGCTAAGAATTTCTGACATAAAACTGTAGGAAAACCTAGATGCTGAGTAGGAAAAATAGATACTGAGCATAACATGATGAAAAAAAAAATGCTGTTTCTGATAGCTCTGGGAAAAAAACCCAAGTCCCAATTCCACCCTGCCTTTCATCTCCTGTAGCCTGGGTGTTTCTTTTCTATTGGTTCATCATTCAAGATGCTTTCAGCTCCCAGCTAAAATACCCAACTGGAAGGAGCTGGAATTGAAAACCAAGAGAACCTTTCTGCTGTTGCAGAAAACATCAGGTGCTTGTGCTGAGCCTACACACACAGTTCAGAGAACACTCACTCACATGGAGAGGCAGATCCCACCAAGGTGTTTCCACCTTGTTGCAAGATCCACCTGGAACCTTTCTTTCCTCTCCTGATTAAAAGGCCTTTGTTTTACATTGAAACTCATAAAAATAGCTGTGATTGTACCTACGAAACTAACATGAATAACTTGGTTATGTGAAAAAAAAAAAAAACAAGCCATGTTCATATATAATGAACAGGAAGATTGTAATTCCTCCATGTAGCAAACAGGACTCCAGAGCCACAGGACTCTGCTATTCAGAATAATATTCTGATTTTAAGAACAGAGAGAGTACACACTCTCCTGCCACAGGACAGTGCCACACAGCCTGAAGTTTCCTGGTGAGCTTTACCATTTTTTATTTACCAAGACTATTTTTCCAAGCCTTAGATCTCAAGCCTCTTTTATAAAGGACAATATTGTCACTGAGATGAACTCTTGACAACACCAGGATTATTTTGCTGATTGCAGAGTGCCTACCCAGCATGGGGTGATATGCAACTGTAAGAATCATTCCTTAAATTACAGCTTATTCCATTCCTCTGCTATGAGTTGCATTCCTGTGTATTTATGAATGTTACTTCCAAGAAAAATGCTAAAGTAGGCAGCAGTGGAGGGCTGAGAATTTTACCCCGATCTTATTCCAATTAAAGTCATTTTTTTTCTGGCTTTCTCATTATGAAGGATATTCAACTACATCACAACCTGTTCTGCTGGGCATGGTTTAGGACAGCTGCCAGCAGCAGGAGAACACACCAGGATGATAAACAGGCTGGGTATGTACACACTGGGAGGAAGGCAAAAGGTCTCTGTGTGGCTTTTGGGGGGGTTTTGGCCCTTGCTGTGTTCCTCACGTGCTAACCAAGGGGAGAAATGCAATACATTCATGTGACATCCCACCAGAAAGGCAGCCAGAGATCCATTCTGGATATTTTCAATGCAGGATGCCTTGTCAAATGGATGGAGAAGAGGCCAAAGCACCATATCTGCCCCAGAGGCCACACTTGCATCCCCTTCAGATTCTCTTGCACGAAGTGCAAAGACAACTCACTGCCATCAACTGAAATCTCTGTTCAAAGGCATGAAAAAGAAAAGCAACGAGCTTGCATTTATTCTTTAGCCACTCTCTTGCAATCAGCTGAATTTTTTTCTTCAATAGCAGCTGACACAAAAATGAGCTGAATGTCTGAGCTGTGCAACTGCCAAAATAAGGAACTCGGAGGGCAAAGTTCTGTTCTATTCTGAAAAACAACCCAAACACTCAGAAGATGCAGACATTCAAAGTGAATAAATCTATTCCTTGCATGCATTCTGCTCTTCTCCTAACGATGTATCTTGTTACAATGAATCCTGCAGGCAAAATCAAAGAGGGAACAATAAACTTTACTATTTTCATTTTCCTGCATAATCAACACAGTTATTGTACCTGTATAGTTTTTCATATTTGACTATAAAATAGTCCTGGCATATGTTTAGTTTTTTAAAAAAACCTACAAATCTTTTAAACAGAGCTAATATAAAAAGACATATTTGTTTAGAGAACAGACCAAAAGAATTATTTCACAAAATTAAACTAATTAATACCTGGGGTCACAATAAAAACCTTTTTGCTGAGTAGGAAAATACAACTTCTCACATGGAACTGAAATCTTGGAATAACCAGTGAGCAGAACAGACTATTTTTATTTTTAGTTTCTATTTGCAACTTTAAAGTAACTTTTCTGAGTAGAATGTTACCTTGACTGAAGACACAGGTTAAAGGCTCTGAGAACTTTCATTATGTCCTTCATGATGCCTCACCAAATACACCCTCAGTAGTCGTTCTACATACTTTTGATATAATTATTTTTCATTAAATGTACCCCTTTAAAAGTAAACTTCCAATATCTGTTTTGCTATCCACATTTATTGAACCTATGCTAGAAGTGTGAATGTAGAAAAATGAGGATATAAATCAGACAATCCACTGAAAATGTGCCTTTCCTCGGGCTACTTGAAGTGGCAACTGTTCTGACAATCCCTGATGTAAAAGAGCATTTAGTGTGATGTACAAGCGAAGCTCAACTCCTCCAGGTTCATCCAGATGGCAAGAATAGGACTAAAATATCCCTCAGTTATCTCCATGCAGCCTCAGTCAGCTCCAAGGAATCGTGGCTGAGGGCAAAGCTGGGATGCCTGTCTTAGAAAAGTAAAGGAAAAAAACCTGCTGGACCCAAGCACGCTGGCACCGACTATGTTACCTAAAATAAATAAGCTCTTTAGCCCCTGCCCCCTGTCCCCAAATGCCTTTTTAGAAAATAAATAAATAAGAGATTATCTCGTTGCTCTCAGCTCAGTGGGAAATGCCGTTAAATGGGGAACCAAACCAAAACAAAATATGAACTGTGTATTGTGGGGAAGCAGCAGCAAAAATGCTGAATTTTGGATAGGAGAGTGAGTTTGTTTCTGAAGTTTACTACCCAGGGCTTTTTAAACAACACAGCTTCTGAAAGCACAGCCTTCATTAGAGCAGGAAAACACAACTTAAACGACCAGGCAGAAAATGGCTGAATTAAGCTCTTTTTTCCCCTCTCTTTAATGGTAGTGATTCTCAAAAGATTAAAAGTAGGTTAGGGGAATAATAAAACAGCTATGTTTCTAGTGTCTACCTGACAACAGCTTTTGTAGAAGTGAATAATTACATGAAAATCACTTCCTTTCCACCTCTCTTTGGGATTTCTGTGGGTTGCTAGGCAGTGTCTCTCCTACCTTCTGCTAATGTTACTTACAGGCGGGCTGAATACAGCATATTCATTCTGAGAATGGAAGCTGAGGGGGAGAAGGACCTAAATACTTGAAGTTTTGTTTATTCATTGCTGCATTTGGAGACCAACACTATAGCTGGGATTGCTTTACGCGTATTGAAATGCTAATTTTCCGAGGCGTAGCTGCCAGCCAAGTACCACCCTGTTTAAATGGGACAGGACCTTCCTCGAGGCAGGAGCCACACCAGTAGCATGTTTCTGTGTCGGCAGCCAAGGGGGAAAGTCAGGTGCTGGAGCAAAGAGTGCTGAGGGTCTTTCAGGGACTTGGAGGAGAAACCCTTTTACGCCCTCTCACTGCTCCTCGTGGCTAAACTAGCGTTTATTATGAGAGCAGTTTTATTTCCCGAACTCCTCGACCCAAAACTTCTGGGATATCTTAGTTGCCTTTGTGTGGTTCCAAAATAAGCAGCCACAAGGTGCTGTTGGGCTTCCCTGCCTGTGTGATCCTGAGTGTGTTCACAGAGATTGAGGGGTATAAAATTCTTCCCTGTGAGGGTGGGCAGGCCCTGGCACAGGTTGCCCAGAGAAGCTGTGGTTGCCCCATCCCTGGAAGTGTCCAAGGCCAGGTTGGATGGGGCTTGGAGCAACCTGGAATAAGTGGAAGGTGTCCCTGCCCATGGCAGGGAGCTGGAACAAGATGAGCTTTAAGGTCCTTTCCAACCCAAACCATTCTGTGACTGTATGTACATCAAAAAAAGAGAAATAAACATTATCCCAAAATCCCTTTCCACTGCAGGGTGCTGGCTGAGATAACTGGGGCTGGAATGCTCCCTGGACAGGGCAGGTGTGTGTGGTTGTGGGAAGGGCAGCAAATCCATTGCAAGGTTTTGGGGGTTTTAAAAAGCATCTTTGATTTACAAACTTCGATTTCAGTCTTCTGGGCCTGCAAATCACTTTGATTATGGGTTTGTCAGTCGACATCTCCAAAGTTACCTCACTCAGCCTGATTCAAAGGAGACAGGAATGAGACCAGAGGTGTTGGATTCACTTCCCAGTCAGCCTATTCTGATGGCAGGACTCAAATCCCTTGAAATATATTCCAGTTTAACATTATTTTAGTTCTGAAGCATACAGTAAGGAGATGCATGACAGCATAAGGTACACAGAATATTCAAGAGATATTACTCATATAAAAACGATTATGTGTCTATGATGAACACAATTTTGGGGGGGAAAAATCATAGCTAGAAGCAATAAGCAATAAGAAATGAAAATTATCTTCAGTAGCTTGTGTTTGGGAATCTGGCAAGCTGGGAACCTCTTTAAAAAGGTATTGATAAGAGGTAAAATGCCACTGAATAACAATATCTCTTAGGAGCAGCATTTGCTTTTTCACTGACTCATTTCTTGTAAGTGCAATTCAAATGTGGGGAGTTCAGGGCAGCAGGATGGTTTATGTTGTGCCTCTGTTTTGAAGCTGTTTGTATTAACAGTTCTTGGGTATGGAAAACAATCCCACATTCTGGAAAGGTAAAATCACTGACTGCTGAGCATCCCCATGTTCTAGTTGTGCCCCAGAGCTCTCTTGCAGCGTGTTTTAAAAGCATCAGAAGTTTTGCCTTCTCCTACATTTTCACTATGTAAAGCTTCAGGCATTTGGAAATAAAAGGGTTTTTTTCATTCTGTGCATGATATAAAAAAGCACAGAGAACAGTCACTGCCTTTCTCTTTTCAGTATCTCAGAGACAGCAGAATTTACCAGATCTGTTAGGGAGCATGTTAATGTCATTTCCTATAAATGATAAATAAAGATGCTCAATTTTTTTTAAATGAGTGCAGGAAGTGCAGGTAACTAATTTTTAAAATGAGAGTGTTGATTAGTGTTCCACTTCACTAAAACACTACCAACAAATCCTCTCAGAATGAGATATTTGGCAGCTCCCACATCATGCACTCAGGGGAGCATCAAAATATTTACACTCACTTGCATTGAGACATTGATGAGAGAGGTCACCCTGACTTAATTTCTGCAGTATTCTGAATCCAAACCAAGAGGGGTTTAAAGTCTTCTTTCTTCAAATATTCTGTTTGAATTACATTTGCCAGAAAGCTGGGCTCTGAGGTGGTTTTGCTTTTAGGTTTTCAGGGGAAGGCAAGAGTTTTAGCAAATGTAGTAGGGTGCTATTTCCTCTCAGCAAGTTGTTCACTTCAAGATACCCAACTGCTGTTACAGAGCAGCTCAACTGTGATATCATAGTGACAAAACAAACCCTTCTCTAATACCTTTTTTTTCACTCCTCTTATGTTTTTAAGTTTCTTATTCAGCATCCCTGAAGCTGGAGATATTGGAACACTGGAGATACTAAACACAGGATTCAGCCCTGATATTTGAAATATTTGCAAATGAATCATCGTTTCAAACTTCACTCAGAAATTTAGAGGAAATTACACTTAGGTTATATAATGTTAGGTGAAACGTTACTTAATCTAACTGCTTTAAAAATAATAATTCTCAACAATTCTTTTTAGGCAATCTTAAGAATACTTATCCTACAAACTGCACTTTAAAAAAAAAAAGTATCTAAAAACCCCAGAGTCTGAGACAAAAGAAAATGCAGTTATAGAAGCACGAAGATAGTTTGATCTCAAGTTCTTCTTTCTGAAAACAACCTGAGTCTTGTACTAAACTGAGTTTCCCACAAGGGGATTTCCATTCATTTCTGCAAGTTAGATACTGTTCAAGTAACCACTGCTGAATGTTAAAATTACACATAAACCCCAATTGAGGCAAAGTTTGACTGAGAAGTGAAATGCTCTGTATTGTATATGTGATATTATTTAAACAGTTATTGCTGTAGGCTGCTGATCCAAAGGAATCAGACATAATAATGAAGTAATTATCTCTCTGTTGCTTTTATGGGGAATTAAAAGCTCTACATTAGGGTTCCTCAGCAAGTTGCCCAATATCAAATGGAATATCTGCTCTTCAGGAGTCCCCAGTGATTTTCAGTGACTCCTGTGGGATCTGAAGATCCCAGAGCACTCTGAGTCCTGAAGGTTCTACTCAAGTCACATATTTCACCTCTGACATATTTAATGTCTACTTCACCATGTGAAAATTTCCCTGTTTAAGGCACACTTATATTTAGCACTACACAGTTTAAAAAAAAAGTAGGAAAAGGAAAGGAAACTCAGAAGAGAAAAAAATCTGCCGCCTCTCTGCTGAATGCTTAAAAATGCTACAGTTCAATTTGAACAGGTAAAGCTTTTGGAATGTTAGGGCACAAAACTTAAAGGAAATTTTCCCCTCAATTTCCAGGGGCCAAGATTTTACCTTGATAGTTTTGACAGAATTAGAATTCGTAAAAATAAAAAATGCAACTAAAGGACCGGCTTATTGGCTTCATTTACTTGCAGAAATATTTATCAAGCTAAAGTTTGAAATATGTGAAGAGTTAATATATGCATTTATATATATTCTACTATTCTAAAGTAACATTTAGAAAATTATGGGCTTGAGGACACAATAGGCAGAGTAAAAATTAAAAAAATACTTATCATTATAAAGATTTTGAAGTTGAGCTGTGTTGGAATAATCAAATGGATGCTATAAATTCTAACCTAAAAAAAAAAAAAGCCCTCAGGAACATATTTAAATTTTCTAAGCAGAAGATCAAAATTTATCCCCCAAAAGTTTATCTATGTTCATTTTATCTTTGTTCACTTGAGAAATCCCTGACACAGCAAAACATTTCCTTGACTGCAAAGCTCTTGCAGAAGGAACCCTAAAGGTGGCAGTTGGGATTAGAATAATTATAGTAAATATGGTAAAACAGGTTTATACAGAATGTCTACCCTTATATACACTGTCCCAAAGACAGAGAAATTCCCTCTTCAGAGGTCACTGCATGACCTTAGGTCACCCAAGGTATTAATTCTCTCTTTGCATATGCACACAAACATCTCATTAATTCCTGACAAAAAGAAATGTCTTCAGCTGGAGAGTTTGTCTCAAGGGATATGTGTAAGTGAATTGGTTCTATGCACCAATACTATATTCTTTTACTCAGTTTGCATCCTGCCATGAGGCAGAACAACTCCATTCCTTAGAGGAGGGTGTGCAGACAGGCACTGTCAATACAGGGCAAGAACAGACAGAGTGGAAACAGCTCTCTTAAAACGTGCTTTTCACTTTTACCTATTTTTTTCTCCTTTGTTTGCTCTTGCATTTCCTACAGCAGCAGCACCAGCATTAAAGGATGGTTGGGGCAATGGATGCACTAAACATTTCGTTCACACTTTCTCAGATCAGATCACATTCCTACCTTTCTCTGATGGTGTCGGGCAAGAGGGTATCAAGACATGGAGTCATCTCTTTTAAGACTGTAGTTCTACTCACAGTCTCTGTTTTTGCTCAGAGGTGACTGTAAGAAAATGCTCTGTCTCTTCCTGGAGAGCAGAGTAAGCAGTATGAGAGCACAGCTGCCAACCCACAGCATCACCTTTCTCCAGCTGCTGCCAAAAACAGCAAAGCCCCAAAGCAAATGAAGCTGGAATTGGGAATGTTGCCTTGCCCAGAGGTGAAGACCATATTTCCCCTTCTCAGCTACACTGGCACAGTGCCACAGGCAGGAACCTCAACACTGGAGTCTGGCCCAGCTGCTGGAATTGTGCCACTGGCAGCTGCATTTCAAAAATTAAGAATCCAATCAAGTTCCTATAGCATTGCCAGTGCAGAATTCATCTCTCTCTATTTCCACAGCCAGCTCCTTCTTGTCCTTCTATTCTTGGAATTGGAGACATGACAGAAGCTGCTGGTAGAACTTGGAAACTGCAAAAAAGAAAAGATTAACTCCCCCAAGAGAGATTGTTGTTCCTAATTTTTTTTAAGGGGTTGGCAACCATGTGTTGAAGGTGATGGAAGCCTATTTTGATTTACAGAAGTATTTGGGAAAAATCAGTCACCAAAGGCTCTTTAGAAAATTAAGCAATTGTGACTTCAGAGAGTTAGAGCTGGAAAAATCTCTAGGGGACAATCTTCTGAAAGGCACTAGAAGACAAGCTAACTGTGAGTCTCTGGGGCAAAGATGACCAACAGGATCCTGGGCTAAGCACAAGGAAAAGCCCATTTAGAGAGGTGGGTGATCCTTTTACTCTGCCAAGCACCCCCAAGTGCTGGGGCCCCAGTTCATGGGAGACACAGTCCAATGAAGGGCTACAAATATGACCAAGGGACTGTTGCATCCACCATGAAATCAGAGGTTGGGAGAGCTGGGACTGTTCAAACTAGAGGAGAGAAGACTCAGGAGAGAAGACTCAGATGTGTACAAATATGTGGCTGGAGGGAGTAAAGAAGAGGGAATCAGTGGTGCTGACAGCAGGACGAGAGGCAAAGGGTACAAACTGAAACACAGCAAATTCCATTTAAAGTTCAGAAAAAACTTTTAGGGTGAGAGTGATCAAACAGGGTATCAGGTTGCCCACAGAGAATTTGTGAGTCACCACCCTTGGAGAACTCAAAACCTGACCAGACACAGACTTTGTGTGGTTGGACTGAATCTTAAAGGTCTTTTCCAACCTAAGTGATTCTATGGTCCTGAACAACCTGTTCTAGTTGCAGCTGCTTTGGGATGGAAGGCTGGAGGAGAAGATCTCCAAAGGTGCCCTCCAGCCTCAACTATCCTGTCATTTTGCATGGAACAGACTGAGTGGGCTTCTTCAGCTGGGGTGGGATGGCAATGCAGTTTAACAGGTCATGATTCAGAAGGCAAGTAAGAAAAGGGACACTTTGTTCACTGTTTCTTCCAGTGTAAGAACTTTTGAATCATCAGATGAAGGTTCTTGGAATCCAGTTCCAAGCTAATGAAAGGAGGTAACTCTTTCTGACACAATTAACAGACCTGTTGAACTTGATGCCAGGACAGATTGGGGATACCAAAAATTTTTCAAGGGCTCTAGAGGAGATCAGAAAACTTCATGGCAGGGAAATCCTTGGGGGATTTCTGAATGTGAAAAGTCACACAGGCTTCAGGAAATCACCTGAGCTGAAAATATTTGGTTGTCCAAAGAACTCAAGAGACAGAGATCAGATAATCCCCCAGGAATCCTCTTGGGCCCACTACTGGAGACAGCACACTGGGCTATATGATCTTTGTTCTAAGTAAGTTTTTATGTAAAGCATAATCTTAAACACTTTCAAATAACTTTGTCTGATGGTCCCTGTTCTACAGAAGAAATTCTCATGTTGAGTTGACTGTCCATTCCACTGTTTTCTTACACTACTAACATTATCTATTTTCTTGCACTTATTTTTATAATTCTCTTAACCTGTGACCTGACAAAGTCAGTACCCAAACTGACTATTCTGACTACTATGTTTCCATGCCTATAGAACTTTTGTCACAACTTCCCCCACCAATCCATGCATAGGATAATGAAAATGATGACTAATTGTCATCCAAAGATTAAAGATATAAATTACACGACGTGTCTGTAACAACCAGCCACTAATGTGTTATTTTCTATGCAAATGAACATAGTTCAGACAAGTTGGCATTTACTTCACCTTATTTTATAGTAGGGACACAGGAGCTTGCACCTGCAGGGTGGGCACCCCAGGGCAGGGAACCTGCCACTGGAATCTGGACAGAAATTCTCCAGCAGAAACAAGCTGGGCCCCCAAGTTATATGTGGACTCTTGTGTTTAACAGCTCCCAATTGACCCATCCATAATTAATGGAATTAATTTATACTTTCAGCCTCCCACATCCTCTAGCAGTGAGTTCCACCATTCAGTCATGGTGTGAAATAGCACTTTCTTTTGTGTTTTTCTAAACCCACTACATCTCCATTTTTATAGACTTTTGCCAAACCTAAGGCAGGGTTCCAGCAGGACCTCCTGAGTTCCTGGCTGACTGCTACCCAAACAGGGACTAGTGCCTTGGCTGCAGAACCGGGAGGGCTGAGCTCCATTTTCATGTTTGACAGGGTGTAAAAGCTTTTTTCCTTTTTTTTCTTTGCCTTTTCACAAAAAAAAAAATACAGCCCACCAGTGACTGTTGGGTATATAGTGCCCTGCAGAGCTACCACTGCTATTTAATGAACAAATCAGTCTTCTTAAGGCCATCACAAATACAATACAAATCTCTGAACAGCTACTCCAGCTACTAAGTTTTATACAATACTCCCCAAACCAGGGTCCAGCTTCCAGATAATATCTATATTTTATTTATTAAAAAGGCAAACAACTTGTTGCCTAAAGTGCAAAAAGAAAAATGAAAAAAAATGTGTTTAAATTTACCAGGAATGTCTCCAGAAAATCCCTCAACTGAAACCGGTGTTTAATAAATCAATTAAAGAAGCCAAGTGACAACTTCTGACCAGCCATTCTGTTACACAAAGAAATGCTTAATTGAAGGCAGCATTGATTTCACACTGCCCACATAATAGCCTAAATATTGCCCTTCACAAGCATAAGAAGAATTGAATGCTGAGGCAGAATAAATACTAATAAAGACATAATTAAAAGTTAATTATCTTTTCTAAATAGTAATCTCAAAACACAGATCTTGTGCAACATATTCCTTCAAATACTGGTACTGACAGTATAGGTCGAGAATCCAAAAGGATAGACAAGAAAGTATATAATTTTATTATAATTTAATCACATTTCAGTCACTCAGCCTTCAGCAAAGCTACAGATGTGGATAATCCCATCCTAACTCAGCAAAAACTGCCTCAGAGAACCATGAATACCATATAGTTATCCTAGAGCGTTAACCACTGTACTAAAAACATCTTAAATCCTCTTTTCATTTGAGAACTGTCACTTTCTGTTTAATATGACTGAAGACAGTAGAATGAAAGGGATTCAAATTCCTCTCAAGGCACTAAAGCACATTTTGCTCACTTTAGCTACTGCATAAAAGACATTTATTTTGATATAAATACAGAATAAAAGCATGAGTGTGTTCAGTCAGTGCAGAGATCACCCACTGTCCTCTTTTCATTGTTGCCAAAACCAGATGTTCGGGGAAACAGTGGAACAAACCTCTACCAAACCAATAAATTCGAATTATAATCTGATCTGTTAAACTGTGTCACAATTCAAATGACAGGAGTACCATGCAATGGGAATGTTCTCCAAAGGAGGTTTTATCTTTCTGTTGTCTGCACAGGAAGCTCTGGGACTCCCACCTCACTTGCCCCTGCCCCAAACCTTCTGGCTGCAGGTCACAGGTAACTAACAGGTCAAGGATACCCAGAACTGTCTGCACATACAAATGGAAAGCCAAAAAATGTCTTCAAGCAACCCTAGAGGATAGATGGATGCATCCCCTCTGTGTACAGCAAACCCCAAAATGAATTCAGACAAGGTTTCATATTCAAAAGGCTTCATATTACTTATCTTTCTCAGTCAAAAAACCCCAGCAATTCTAGGAGGCAAAAGTAAGAATCCATTGTTACCTCCCAGTTAAACCCCTAGAATATCAATAATATCAATTATATCAATAATTCTGGGCAGCACTGCCCAATAGTAAATTGTTTCAGAATACTGAGCTCTTCTCTAAGTGTGTGTCATAAAACCATGTATATTTATTTACTGCAGCCTCAAAGACAAACAGAAACTCTACTTCTTTGTTCTTGAATTTCACCAGTGATGAAGGACAGAGCAAGCCATAGTGGTTAATTTTGGTGGTTCTGGAATTGTAGAATGACTAATTTAAGCTTTAAATTCCCCTTTCCTCATACTCTTAACCTGCCTGCAAGCCAGAAACCTCCAGTCATGAAGGTAATGGCCAGGTGGAAAGTCTTGTAGCATCTTCAACAGCCCCCAGGCACAGCTATGGAGGGCATGCAAACAAGGCCACCAGGAAGGAATTTGATGTGGCATCTCAGGGTAGGAGGACCAGCCACTGGCTTGTCCTGTGGAATGGGACAAAGGGAATTCTGTGGGTGGATGAGCGTGGCCATATCTCTGTGACTGTCAGGACAGCACTGCACTGATACAGAGATGATAACTTGGGATGTCCCAGCTGACTCTGTGTCTCAGAGTTAATTGCTGGTGAATGGGAGCTGGAATTTGCTTGGAACCAAACCAAGAGCCTGGCATCTACCCAGGATTATGTGCCAAGAACCTCCGAGATTGCTCTAGCAAGCCTAGAGTAACAGTTTATCCAATCAATCTCAGACTTTAGGATTTAAATTTTTTTTTAAAGGGGCACTTGGGATTTCTCCTTGTTCTTATTTACAAGTCAATGAGATTCCCCCTGACAGTTTAGGGAAGCTCACACCAGGTAAGGAGCTACTAACAGCATTCAACTCCAGAGTTAAAAATCAGAATGAGCGCCCTGGATAGTTTTTATAAATAAATACAAGGAGGGATGGAGAAAGGCAAAGTAAAACACCTACAGGGATAAGTTTGTCTTCTCTTCCCTGTAACAGATTTGTCTGGGGGGAGTTAGTTTGGGAAACAAACAGTGTACTCCTGAGATCCTGGGCTTATTTGAAATGCTTATCTGAGGTGTTCAGAGCTGATGTGCTGGCAAATGTTCTTCCTCATACCCAGCCAGGAGCAGAGAAAGATGTAGAGGTGTTTCCAACCCACAAACATCTTTGATGCCGTGTTTGTTCCTCAGAATCACTTCTTCCACGTTCCCCCTCCCCCTGAAGGCTGATATCTCTCATCTGCAGTGCTCAGCACAACGGGATGGCAAAAAGACAAAAAAGGTGCTGTGTTTTTGTTTATTTCTTGCCCTTTCCCACTTGCTGCCAACTCATTTAGTCTTGCATTCTTTACCTGTATATTTTAGTATTACCTCTTACTTCTATTTGCATGTCTATGACCACGTCACTGAAGTAAAAATTTAAGCCAGAGCATAAACCCCCAAACACCTAAAACTACTTCAAAACTGAACTACTTCAAAATCTGCAGGTAAGTGGTGTTATAAAAATACAAAGACACATTTATCACTGATATACCAGAACTGGAACTCATCCTAGTCAGTCTCAAAATATGCATGGAAGTAAATTACCCCTGTGTTATTCAGCCTCTGCCTCATTCACTCAAGATGAGGAATCTATGTCTGCTCTGGCTGTGGCACTGGTCATTCCAGCAAAAAGGAACTTTTTGGACCGATGCAAATGCTGGGTGAACATTTCCCTCTCCTCTGATGGAAGAACAAGCCATGTTCAATACAATGACTCTGGAGCACCTGCCTTATTGTGAAGATCAAGATACAGAACAGATCACTTTAATTTGCAATCCCTAATCCTGTGCCCCATTTTCTGCCTTCCTTCATAAAACAGTCACTCTCTGAATGCTACTTCCCCATGTAGACATTTTTCGTTGCTTCAACTGCTGCAATCATTTCCCACCCATGTTCTGCTCACTTTTGTGGATGGATAAACAAGTTCATTGAGACCTCCAGGCTGGGAAAGCACCAGCTTAGACTATACTTTTTGTGAACATCCCTTAGAGTCACCATGTGGTTTTATTATTTTACACAGAGGGATTTAGAGTATTTTAAAAGCACAGGGTTTTTTTTAGAGTGACAGGAGCTGTATACCCAACTGGCAAATTTTAGTAAACAAGCCACTCAACGTTCAGTGAAATTCTGCTGTGAGCCTGGTCCTTTTTAAAGAGAGCTGGGCAGTGGAAAACCTTGTGTTTTCCACTCTGTGTGCCACAGAGCTGGCAGAAACGTAAAGTAAAGCTGAGATCAAGACAAAAAAAGTGCTAGAATAAAAAATGCCATTTAGGAACTGCATTCAGGACCTCACTTCTTGACACGCAGGGAGCTACTGAAAATACGGATCAAATATTTAATTTCACAGGAGGATGAAGATTCAGTTTAATTTGCATTATTTGCAAATTTGTGGCAAACAGTAAAAGCATTTGGTCAAATACTGAAAGGTTATTTTGAGAACTCAAATGTTATGTCTCTGTTTTTTTAAAATGAAGCATTCCATTTTTAATTCCTAAACAAGATCTGGTTTCAAAATGTAGTAGTAGTAAAAATAACTAAAAAAACCCACCCACCTGTTAAAAATAAAAATATTTTTTAAAGATCTGGTCTGTGTGAAATGTTTTGTGGTTTTTTTTTTTCTGTTAAAATATCAGTAGGCAAACACAGAACTTTGATTCAAGTGTTTCCTGAAAAGTTCAAGAGTTGACCACAAACGAGTGAAAGATCAGTGAACCTTTATCACAAACTGCATCAACACCTCGTGATTTCCTGCCAAGTTTGTAACACGTTTGCTCAATGCATTTTTATTGCCTCTCTCTCTGCAAGGGTTGGACACTTCTTTCCCCTTCTCTTTATCTCCATCCCTAAATTGAAGCAGCAGTGTTGGGCTGGCACTGGTGTGACAAAGCCTCTCTTCTCCAGTGGCACGAAAAGCTACTCCTGCAGCCAGGATTTTGCTGCAAATGGTCACAGAATGCTCAGTTTACTGAGCCTCGGTGTTTAAAGTAGCTGTCTACAAACATCCATATGGGGAAATATGTTAACAGATGGAAATTAAGGCTGTGAACACAGTTAAGGAAGATACCTCTAAAAATATTAATGACCTTCGCAGGAATTCCTGGAATTGATGTTAAATTCTGGAATTTAACATCAGCACATGAGAATTTATGTTAGAAGAAAGAATACAAACTGTATCCCCAAGTCATGCAGAATCTGACATTAAGAAAACACATTGATATCTCATTTTATAATTTATCTTCGGGGCAATTTTCATGACATAACTGTAGTGTATATAAACATTTTAAGGCAGAAACAAGTAATCAAAGCTTGGTAAAGCAGTTCATAGTCAACCCAACTTCAATGACCTAAGGAAAAACCACACTAATACAATTAAGATCTTTATCTGTAAGGAAGGGATTAGTCAACAATTCAGCACAATGGAGAGCATCAGAAAGTCACGGCTGCCAACACACACATCTCCCCATCTTCCCAATTTGCTCTCCTGGATCTGGATCCTGGTTGGTGACAGTCCAGGATGGGAGAAGCAGCTCGTTTTCCCACATCCATTAGGGCAGTGTGCCAGCAAGTGTCACCGCTCGCCTCCCACCTCCTCTTCCCAGCTTCCCTCTCCTCGCTTTCTATCCCTTTTTTCTCTCTTTCCCACACTTCCCCTGCAGTAAATCACATATGTGTGCAGAGTGTTGTACAAACTAAGTGCCAGTGGGTACAAAGAGCCTGACAGGAAGAGGGAAGAGCAGGAAGAGCCTCGGGAAGGCACGTGTGTGTGGCTGTGAGATGCCCACACAGCAGTGCCCACCCTGGGAGGAGGCACCTGAGCTGTTCCTTTCTGCCTCCTGGATTTCCAGGAGTTCAGAGAATACCTTCAGGGGAAAACTTTAGTACCCCTGAGGAAAGAACCTGTTAGCCCCACTCCATTTCCTCAGCAGCCCAAGGTAGGCACCTTTCCAGGCTCACAGCCAATCCCTACAGTGGCACCTCTCCAAGGGCAGGTTATAGGCTGCACACACTACACTTCTTTGCCAATGCTTGCCCAGCCTTTTTGTTGGACTGTTTTGAGAATTCAACTGTTATGCCATTTCTAGGATGGAAATAAAAAGAGCCTCAAAAATATCAAGGGGATTAGAAAGCATTTTTTTTGGTACAGGTCTTCAAATAATAATCTTTAGGAATACTCAGTTTTTTAAACAGTAAATCACAGATTTTCTGCAAGCTGCACATCATTCCACTAGTGTAGTAATCTCCTCCTTTACTTTTTTCTCTCGTTCCTCTGGAATAACAGGATTAACAAGAATCCTATTAGCAATCCTTAAAATAACTAAATATTTCCAGTGCCTCTATTTCTCTGGCATCATAAACCCACTTGTGACTGTCACAGAAGTAGCATGGAATATTTATTTGCTTCACTTACTGACTCACTGTGTGCAAGCTCCCCTCTTATTTCCTCATTTATATCCATATATCACTTTGCATTTTTTGTACCAATTTTTAATTTCGTCTGGATCACGTATTTTTAACAACAGCTTTTCTCTTCCTAGAAGAATTAACTTCTAAAGGATGACAGGATGAAGTCATTGGTAGTATTTATAATTCTTTAAATGTTCCTGAGGATGTTATTTAATTTATGCACCAACTGGCCCTTCAGGTTTCACTAGTAGTTCTTTTCAGGTGCCATCATGAAAACAGGGAAAAATCTCCACCTGCTATGCCAATACACTGCCTTAATGTGTGGATCCTGTCTCCCTCCAGTGGCACATCACACCAGCCATAAAGTCTAATATTAAGGTGCAATTAGAGCTTCTCTGAAACTCAGATGATGTCTCTCCATTGCCAAGGTTGCTAAGGGGTTGCAAGGATAGCTGGAAGAGATTCCATGTGGCCCAAAAGTCCCTGAGAAATTACAAAATGACCCCATTCTTTCAACAAGTCCCTTCTCACTTCCAAAACCTGCTCTTGCCTGCTCAGCTTGCTGTTACTTGGGTAGCAATAGCAAAAAACACAAGGAGAGAGCACGGGGAGGAGGAGGCAAACTGTTTGTTCAGGGCTTGGAATAACTCCCCAAAGCAATAACTAGACTTCAGAAAGCACATTTGCTCCATAAAAATTAATAGTCACAATATTATGCTGCTGAGGTGTGGAAAGACGTGGAGTGTTCACTCACACACCCCAACAGAACAGCAATGATACAGGAAATTTAGATCATGCCTTTCCCACAGCATGTTTAAATAGACCCAAAACCTTTGCAGTGCCACAACTCATGTGGTGAGCAAATACTAAGGTGCTCCAGGCATCACAAAGAGTCATTTTCTGTCACAGGAAAAGCCCCCAGATGTTTTCATCCCATCCTTTGGAAATGCATGTTCCCAATCCCTAGAATGCAGATTCCCTGCCAGGGAACACTGTGGATGTGCCTTTGAGCAGGGGAAATGTGATGTGCTCTCAGACTTGCCCTTCAGGCTTTCTTTGGGAAAAATGGGAACAGAATCCATCCCAGGAGTGATTTATGGCCTTGTTGAGCATCTCTGCAATTTCCTGGTCTTCCTGCTCTTTAAAACCACATAAACAATCTGTAATGCAAAAGCTGTAGTTCAAAGTAAATGAAATAGTTCCTCATTGTGGAGATTATAAACTGCATTGTAGGGTAAAATGTTTCTGAGCATTTTACTGGGCTACATCTGGACTTCCCTTATCATTTCAAACCTCAGTAATTTGTAATGATGGTGTGAACAGCAGAGTTGGAGAAAGAATTCATGCTTTTTCCAGTTTACATTTTAAAAGTTTGGGTAGAGATTTCCTGCCTAACAGCAACACAAGAGCCTCACAATCAGCAGCAATACTTTTATCCTTTCACTGAAAGAATGGTTTGAAATTTAGTGTCCACATCAAATGGACAAAAGACTGTTCAAAGTGGGAGTTCTACTTATACAGATAATAAATTCAGCTGAGGATTTTCATACTTTCAGCCCTTGTAGGGCGTTTTGCTGGTTTTTAAATTTACTGCAACTCACGTGTGTGTATCACAATTGCCTGGTTCAGAAAGTCAATACCTGATGAAACAAAGAGCACAGAGAATGGGCAGAAACTGGTGGGAAAAACAAGAGTAAATTCCAAAACTTTTAGTAGAATTGCAGGAGTGTGATGGGAACTGGGCATTCTCCTCTCATTGCTATTTTATACCAACTAAATGTTGGGGTTTTTTTAAAAAACAAAAGTGCACAAAATCTTATTACAGTCAAATTGGTGAAGGTAGGACTAGACTCAGAGATGCTAAAAGCATGGTAAGATTTGGGACCTGTGACCTGCCTCTGAACCACTTTTCCAAGGACTATGCCTAAAAACTAGGCTGACTATCTACTGAATATAACCCATGAAGCAGATTTCTAATTAGACTACACATTTTTCACTTAGGGAATCATGGAACCATTAAGGTTGGAAGAGACCTCTAAGATCATTACTTATCATGTTTCAAAACAATAAAAGTATCCCAAAATTCTCCAGCAATTAGGCATCATTTCATTGCCAACATATGAAAATTCCCAGGTTTCTGTTTTAAGGATCAGGATGCTTAGATGCAGTTCAGGTCAAAAATCCACTACTCAGGAATCTGTGCAGTTCCCTTGATTTTCTGAGCATGAAATCACCCAAAAATAAAATCAAAATTTCTTCTACAATATTTTTTCTTCACTTTTAAAGAAAGCAGAGAGACTTAACAGTTACGTTTCAATGTAGCATTTGCTCCAATTTCGAAGGCAGGAAGGATTTTCCTCTGCCTTTGGAAAAGGCTTCCTTGGCCTCGAGGTGGCGATAGGATTGTGGGAGTCGCTCGATTCCAAGGCTGCAAGTCCTAAATCTGAATCACTCTGGGTCATTTCTTCTTGCCGAGGTAACTCAGCATTCCCAGACACCGGAAATTAAAAGTTGAGGGAAGAGAAATTCTCCGGTGCTTTTCCAGTTTGGATTTTCAGATCAGGATTTAAGAAAATATTACCTCTAGATCTGTATAGTATTCCCAAATGTCTCTCACTTATGTATATTGTAATCAGCCGAATTGGAAAGCAATCTTTTCCAGCTTCAGCAACTTTTTAAAAGTAGAATTTTATGTAGATGCTGAAACATACTAGGATCATGCTAAGGAGTAAATAACTAGCAAAATAAACTCATGCTAATATAAAAATTGAGGAGTACATAAGGAAAAATACAATCTTCAGGAAAAAAACATGCATTTATTCCAAGTTATTTTTTACCAATAAAAAAAAAAAAAAGTGTTTTCTCTAAATCAAATATCCAGTACACTAACATGTCTCTACAAACACACAGACTATGAAAAGTTAGCCTAAGTGCCACACAGAAAAATGCAGGAAGAAATCATGTTTTGAGCCAGAGGGCAATGTAGGGAAGAAAGTCACCTTTGTATTATAAATCTGTTAAGTGTAAGGCCTTTTAAGGTTAGGTTGATGCTCATTGTTGTGCATTTGTGTTTTGGTTCTTATTTTCGAGAAGGAAGGTCCAGTGAGCTACAATGCAGACAACCGAATTTCAAATTTATGGAAGAAGTCCTTCTGGAAGCCATTTTCCAATTGGGTAGGAATGCCCACAGAAATACCTGGAAGCCCTGCAGAGCCACATGCACAGTCATGGCTACCTAAGAGTGAACTCTCATAGCTGAAGTATTGCAGCATTCTACCTTCAGAAATTTTATTGCAATTTTAACACTTTCCCATTGTAAACAAAAGATCAGAGAAATATCAGATCTATTCTACCTCTCATGGTTCCCAATTTCCTGTATTTTATATGTAATTTGGCCTCAGTCATCATGTTTAACATTCACATGAAGGTGTATCAGAGAGAAAGGGCAACCTGTGTTCTTCCCACATAGAAATGTAAACTTGTTCAAGGTTTTGGTAAGCACCAACTTGTTCAGAGGAGTGTGCAAGTCTGTCTGTGTTGACATGCCCATCCCTACAGCTGCTCTCACGAGAATCTTCATTAAAACAATACATATTTTTAACTAAAAAAGAGAGTAACTCAGCCAATAAACATGAAATCTCTATTTGCCTTCTCATTTTAAGAATTCACTGCTACAGAAGAGTTTAAAGTTACATGAGTGTGTTTTTCCATATCATTGTCCAACTTCCCGATCCATCAAACTGGTATGTCTGCTAGTACTAGACACATTTAACCTCTTCCATGCACAAATGTTTGTAAAATCCTATCACAAAGAGTCAAATGCTTTCCCAAAAAAAGGAGCATTGGGCACCACACACAAGTACAGCTACATATTAAGTGACTTAAATCTGTTGAGGGACAACCAGAACCATACTCTGAGTCAGACTTGCATACAAAAACCATAACAATCCGATTAATTTGATAAAGTCCTTCTTTTGTGTGAGTTATAACTCGGGAAAGATCCCATATTTAAGCTACAAACAGCACCTGTATCATCCAGATTAAGGGAGAGGGATGTATTTCAAGGCAATTTGAGCATGAAAGCTATTGAGACCTTAGTGTTGATGAAGCAAAGCATTTCTGGGGCTTAAATAGAGCTTGGGGCTGTTAATGCTTCCTCTGTTACAACAAAAAATGATTGGGATGAGCTCTACAGACACACAAGACAAAAGCTGGCATTTTCAGACTGTCTGCTGAAGAGATAGAATATAAAAATGAAATGGAGAACACGGCACTGGAGAGCTGAGAGGGACTGAAAAGGCAGATGAATAGCTGCTCACAAAGCTCTAACAAACTGTGAAATGCAAATTACGCAAAGACAGAAGATTCAAGAACTTCAAACTAAAGTGAGCCTCGGAGAGAAACTTAATTTATTTGATCCACAGCAAACAGAGCTGGCACTGGGGTTCAAATACCACTCTCCTAATGCAGACACAGTACCCCTGGAAAGGGACTGAAACAGGCCTCCAGCTGAAGAGGAAAACAGCCTCTGATACTACACATGCTTTAGGCTTTGATATTGTGGAGTAAATAAAAAAAAAACAGTAAAGATGGAAAGAAGCACAAATCTCAAGGTTATTTCAGTTGTCCTATACGTGCTTCTTGGCAAAAAGCTCAAGGACCAATTCAGAAAAGGCTTGTGGAATGGGGGGGTTATTCAAATATTTTGAGTTTGAACATTAAGTTCTACATTTCCATAAAATGGAAAATGTCTCTATATCTATCTTGTTAGCACTAAAAGCTGCAATAAACCTAACCAATGCTGTTTTACTGCTGTTTTTTAATGAAAAGAGTTGTGCTAAATTCTATTTTTATGACCGAAAAGCTAAACTTCCTTTATTTCTTGAAAACTGACCGGAGATCCCACCCACGATTCTGAAACCTTCCTTCAAATATTGAACTTCAAAATATTTCCGTTTTGATGGAATAGCCTTTTCCCAACGCCAAAACAACTCTCTAAAACCAATTCAGCCTGCGTCAGTGTTCACCATCTCAGTTACGGTGCGTTTTACTTCAGCTTCTTTCCTGCTAAAAGGTGCTTAAAATACCGCGGCTGAAGTACAGCAACGTGGCACTGAACTGGAGGAGGAATTTGGCTCGTTAAAGCACCCACTGAGCGTTCCCAAAAGGCATTTTAGGGAATTTAGCTGAGCTATATGTGTGGGACAAGCAGAGACACACACACACGTGTCTGAAGTGTTTTGTGCTTCCCAGACTGCTACACTAATGCTGTGTGTTTTGCAGATTGTCATGGTAACGACATACTTCTTTACAAGTGGAAACAGGGTGGTAAATAGGCATATAAACCCCCCTTGTAGCTGACAATAATGTCCCTTAAGCTTGCATGCCCTCCTTCAATGACAAACAGAAGGAAGGGTGGCAGTGGCACGTGAAAAATCCACACTCAGGGCAAAATCCTGTTAACAGGGCCCTTGTCCACCACTGCAAAAGGGAAGGAACCAACACTTAGGATGTAAGAACTGCCTCCTGTTCGTACAAGGAAGTGCATTTGTCCTACAAGGAAAGGCTGAAAAAACTGGGGTTGTTCAGCCTGGAAAAGAGAAGGTTTAGGGGTGACATAATTGTGGCCTTCCAGGACCTGAAGGGAGCTACAAGAAAGATTGAGGGAGAGAATTTAGAAGAGCATGTAGTGACAGGACAAAGGGGAATGAATGGCTTCAAATTGAAGGAGAGTAGGTTTAGACGAGATATTAGACAAAAATTCTTCCCTGTGGGGGTGGTGAGGCCCTGGCACAGGTTGCCCAGAGAAGCTGTGAATGCCCCATCCCTGGAAAGTGTTGAAGGCCAGGCTGGACGATGCTTGGAGCAACCTGATGCAGTGGAATGTGTCCCACCCACAGCAGGGTGGTGGAATGAGATTGTCTGTAGGGTCCCTTCCTATCCAGGTCCTTCCAGGATTCCACACCAGGCTGAGAGACTTTGCAGGTGGAACAATGACCACGGTGTGGCACAAAAGAAGGGCACTCAGTGCCACTCCTGGTTAAGGCAGAGGGTGACTTCAGCTCTCGGAAGACACAGTGGGTCAAACACCAACTGCAGAAAACAAACCAATGCCACCCATGGTCTCAGAGAAGTTTATGACAGAGGAATTTCTTGTCTCAGGCACAATGACTTCAGACACTTGGGGGTCAGTTGAAAGTAGACTGACTCCAGTCTGAATCAATGTTCTGTTGCAAAAAAATAACTGGGATTGTGTCAGAGAATCCTGTTGTTTTCCTCTGGTACAGTGCTAATTTCTCAGGTGCCCTGGGGCCACCTCTAAGCAAGCTGGACATTGGAAATCTGCTGCTCAAACACCACTTCCAAAGCCCTTCTCTCACTTCCCACCTGTGCTGAATGTTGTTGAAGCCAAAAGAGGCAACCTGATTAATTTTTCAACTAAAATGTTCAATATTTTAAATGAATCTTTTACTTTTTGGTTGTTTTTTTTCTTCTGTAGAAATGTTACCGGCTTAAAGCAAACTTTACACAAATCAGCCATTTCAGAAACTTCAAGGAAAGGGTCCCCCCCTATTGTCTTTTGCAACAAAATACACATTTGCAGTAAGCAGAGACAAAAAAAAAAGAAATTATGCTGACACATTTTCATTAAGCAGATTAAAAAAAATTCATTTTGACAAATATTCCCAAATTCCTTTCTATCTCCACCTCAGGATCTATTTAATATTGTAATAGCCACAGGAGCAACACTGTGTAATGTCTTCTACATTGCCAAACCAGATAAATAAAATACTGTCTGCAATGTCTCAGGTTCTACAGAGATCTTGTAATGTTCCCTCTTCAATATCAGACAAATTATTTATAGTAACTGTTTTATTTTACTTATCTATCACTGGGAAAAAACCAACTTAATCCATTATTTCCACGTTCAACTCTACTCTGGAAACAACAAAACAGGCAGAGTTCCTGGTTTGAGTATTTCATTCCTCTTTGGTTGCATGTAGAGACATCTACTTCAAAGACAGCAATCAGCTCAATTAATAAGTTCTCTGCTAATCTTGACTGCAATTTAGATTTGGAATGAGCAAAGAACCATAAAATGGTTAAGTTTCAGTTAAATCTATTCCTGTTCAACACATAGCAACGCTCTTTCCCCTCAGTAGCAGAAGCACCAACTGCAACTGCACAGTTCTGGAGATTCTCATTTATCAACCAAGGTACTTTACAACTCAAAAAGTAAAACACACCCAAGCAGTGATGGATTTAAAGCCTCATCCACATTTCTGAACCTCCAACTATGAACCACTATCCAGCAATCACCTGTGTTCAAACTTCAAAATCAAGAAACCCTTGCAAGCTTTTCCCAGTCAGAGAGGCAAATAAATCCATGGACCATGATCCTACCTGTGGGTCAGAAAGCCGAGAAATGTCAGGGTACAAGTAGAATTTTATCCCCTCGGAAGCACCTGGTAACGTTACTCCACGAATCAGGAGGATCATCAGCATGATGTAGGGGAACGTGGCTGTGACATATACAACCTAGTGAGAAGAAACAAACTTTAGAGAAATATTTTCTTCCAACTGCAACAAAACTTCAGTTCCACACCCATTTGGCCATTAGATTAAAAAAAAAAACAAAACTCAAGTTCTTTTCTGGTGGAATTTGATGCTTTGTCCTCCAACATATTCCTTTCTGAATTCTTTAAGTCTTGTAGGAAAGATCAATACTTTTTTTTTTTACAGAGAGATTGGGAAACTCTCTAAGTATATTATTTACCCTCCCTTGGTGACAAGTGACCAGATGCTCTGCTATTACTATCCCACGTACTATTCCAAACATAGGTACAGGGAAGTGGACTCATAAGAGCAGTTAAATAATTATATATGTTATAGAACAATACATGGTAATCACTAAACTGTCTACGTGCCTGTGCTTGAGGAATAAACATTTCAGCAAGCCTAAAGGACCATTGCTATGTATCTCTCCTTGAGATTTGTTAAGGGAAACTTCATCACACAAAGCACCTTCAGGCAAAATTTCTGAGGTGCTCAAGCCCAGCAATTTCTGTTTTCACATATATGGCCCTTGTTGTATTTTTTTTTTTCCAGAAATCAGTTTATTCTCTACATGAGGAATGACTGAGTTTTTCTGGAAAGCTGCAAGAAGTCATGTTTTCCCAAGGAAAAATGGAGCAGACTTAGTCCCATTTTACAGTCAAAAACCTGAGAGCAGTACCTGGCTGTTCAAACTCAGGGATGGATTCAATGATAAATCCCATGTCACTATAAATATTTCTTTAAATAATAACTACCTTAAAATTAAATCTCCACAATTCTTTATAGCAGAGTAGGTGTAACTATTGTAATGTGAGATGATACTCTTACACATCTGCCTTCCACAAGCCAAAATTACTTAACATGCTGCAAGAAGGGGAGAAATCATTTGGTGAAAAATACAACCCTGAAAAATATGCATTTTAAATTCAAAAGTCTCATGCCTGTGTGAATGAAAGCCATACATCAGAGAATGGACCTATGAAAGTGTTCTTCAACACATTTTCATAACTAATGAGCTGAAATCTGATTTTCAGACCATGCTGAGTATTTAACCCCAAACACGAAATGATCTTGTGGGCAGGTACACCCAGAAATGGAGGAACTTAAAATCAGAAGAGATATTTAGACACTTCACTCTCACTGACTTTAAGCATCTACTTATCTTTCAGGTGCCTTATCCCTTTTGAAAACACAAACCATCATTTTCCCAGGAAATGCAGCCCACCATTATAATCCTATAAGGTCTCAGGCAGCTGAATTGATGAATTCCTAAATCAATACAATGGCAGATGGAAAGTTTTATCCCACTGCCCACATTATTGACTATTAGTGGAAAGGCAAACTGATCCGGCTGGCTGAGTTCAAATAGAACTTGTCTCTACACATTTGAGTTTCAAATAAAAACGGATCATCAGGCAATGAGAACTAAAAAAGAAATACCCAGAATGGACATGGTCCTGCTCTGAGTCTTATATTGGGTGGATAGGACGGTGTAGCCACTAATGGTTCTCATGTTTCTGTATTTAGTCCTTTGCCAGCTGTTTTTTTTTTATACTTGTTTTAAATCAATAGTTGCTTTTAATAGAGGGTAGTCAACAGACACATATATTTGATGACATTAAAGGTATTGCACCTGAATATCAGTGAAAACATTTCCTTGTGTGTGTGCTTCATTCACCACCCTGGTGTGCAGCACATCTCCTGCTGCCTTGTCCATCCCACCACTGCCTTGAAAGGTTTCACCAGAGCCAACAGATTGCAGTCTTGCAGAGGCACATTTCTGCCCAGGTTCCTTAGGGCATATTTCCTCACTCAGCTCGATCAAGGAAGAGCCCAAACCACTCACCTCTGTACCCAAGAGAGGTCACGTGAAGGGATTTTTGTAATCCCGGTCTGTAATCCAGGTTTGCAGAGTCAAACACCTCTGTTTGCTTTTCCAAATGCCTTCCCCAGCCCATCCACACCTTACTAACATTGCAAGTGCTACAACCACAACCTCTAGGGTTTTTTTTGCCTTCAGGGTAGTTCTGCCTCAGCTTTAGAGCATTGAAGACTCTCCCTTCCTTTGTGGTTGCCATGCAGAAAGGGGATACAAATACAGCTCAATTGGCTCAGTATTTCTGGCCATAAATACCAATGAAGATACCCAGAACAATGAAAGAGATACCAAGGAAGTACGTGTGGGAGAGACACACCCTTCCCCAGCCAGCTGACAGGGCTGACAATTTACTGGTGTTGATGTTCACACAATTAATGAGGCTGCAAAAGTGCAGCTTGTCTTGCACTGTCACAGGTAAGTTCCCTGAGTTCAGAGGGAAGAGAAGGCACCACTTGCAGGCCGTGTTGGAGTCTCCCAGTAATTCCATTGCATGGGTTCTCATTTTCTCATGCATTCCAAGAGCTCAGGAGGTGAGGGAGGATGGGGTGTTTTCAAAATCAGGGCCATTATTAGTATCATCATCACATCTGTAGGCATTAAAAGTTTCCTGAATTGTTCTCTTTTCTTTCAACACATCGAAGCTCTCTGAATATCAATGTGAACACAACTGTTTCTAATTACACTGCATCCTGTTTTAATTGACTTTAATTGCTTGCTATGTTAATTTGCATCCCAATACTCAAACTGCTTTTTTTAAACCCTTGTCAGAGCAATGCCAACGTTGAAGCAGTTGGAAAGAAAATAAAAATTTCTGGCGTGCTGGTTTTTGCACCGAGTTCTCCTTTGCAATGTCGTTGAAAGACAAGTTTACAAAGATATTTAGACATACAAATGTGTGGAAAGGCACCTACAGGGACACCTAACCACTCTTAACTCTACTAAGGTGCTTAACTGAAAGTGCAGTAAGATCAAAGATCCTGAGAATAGATATTTCATTCGTGAGTTTTAAGCATCAAAGTATAGGAAGCAAGTTGAGTACTGGAAGTTTAAATAGCAAAACTTTAGGAGACTTAGATGTCTGTCTCACTCGACATTAATTGTATAGATATTTAGGTACCTTTGCAATGATTTCACAAGTGAAGCACCATAAAGATCACGAGAACTGAAGGAGGTGCCAGTTTCAATCTTTCCACACCTAAGTATCTTTAAAGCACAGATGTGTGCACAGGTTCACATGGCTCCTGGGGCTGCTGAACTTCTTGCCCCAGATGAAAAGGTGCTTTCCTGAATACTCCGGAAATTTTCCTGAATACCCCAGCCAGGGGTTTGAGTGAAGGTGAGAAAATGAAGAAGAAATACATGATGGGAGGAAGGAGGAAGCCCTGCAAGCAATGAATTGAGCCACGAGCCCACAGAAATCTAAAAACCCCAACACAGATTTCTCTGGCTAAAGCTGCTCCAGAGCACAGCAGCCTCAGGTTCACACACTCCCTCACAGCAACTTCAAAGCAGGAAATAGGAAAAGTAGTGAACTTTAGTCCTTTGCTTGGCTCATGCTGAGAACACACCTGAACTAGAATTCCATGACCAGAACATAACTTTGAGGCTGGGAAGCTGAGGGAATTCTGTCCTACCAGCTGCAATGTTCAAGTCCCTTTGCACTATAGCAAACTGACTGCGCTTTATAAATGGAATAATAGTTCACTTGATGCTTCAGAAAAATCCCAGCTTGCTAATCTCCTACCCCTAAAATCCTCTATTGCTCCATCAGGCTATAAACACAGGTAGTATCAAAGCAGGAATTGTCAGTGATTTGCCTTAAATAATGTTAAATAATGACTGTATATGAACATATATGGAAAATACAACCTGACCCCACACCCCCCTCATCCTTATTTTTCACTGAGCGTTTTCAGCCTGCTGTCATTTAGCCCATGGATTTAGTGACACTGTGACCATGGAGAACCAGACTGAAAGCACCAACATCTGGTGTCTGTGTAGACACACTTTGATATCACCAATTTGGGCATGATTTCCATCGAAATTTTAAAAGTAGTCCTACATGCCACAGTCAACCCAGACATCTTGGCTCCACTAATATTTGCCACTTTCACAAATTCTAACGTCCTAGATGTTTAAGAGTAGATGAGAAGGCTATAAAACATTTTGTTTTTCAAATGCCATGGTATCCTGTGAAATGTTCCACCCAGCACAAAGGGGCTTTTGCTGGTCTGACTCTACATACAAATGCCAACTGAAAAGAGATATTTTCCACATTAATTGGATCTACAAGAAAAATTGTGTAAAGCAGTATAAAGGAATTATTTACAAGGTTTTAAAAAAGCATGTCAAAAGGGAGAAAAACATTCAAGATCAACCTGTGTTTTAAAGTTAAGACTTCATATGCAGAAAAAGAAACTAAAAGGAAAACCCAACAGACACCAGGTGAATGGATTTGTATAACTGGGAGGGGGTAGGGGGATAGAATCAGCAAAATGGCTGTTTTTTCTGTTTTCTCTTTGTGTTTTATGGGCTTATTCAGCATCATCTTCTGTTTGTCATCTTTGTTTATCCACAGAGGGAATCTTTCTCCAGAATAATCTAGTAAACCATCCTTTAACCAGATTGCCTATAAACTGCAGAATTTCTTCTAAATTACTACTGACTCATGTGTGAATGCAGACAGCTTCACTCAGAGCAGAAATAAATTCAAAAACCAACAGCTCAGAAAATTTAATGAGATCTGAGAGCTGAGAATAAGTATCAAAGTAAGCAAAAATCAGTGGGAATGTGAGATGAGCCAGAAAATAAGGGCCAGGAGAGGACACTTAGTGAAGGGGTACAATAACCTTGTTAAATGCACAGTGATCACAGGAAGCAAAAAATTCTACATGAAATAATAAGAGCAGAAAGGAATATACACACCACGTTGAGGTCATTGGCTGGGACACATCAAAATTGGTACCTGTCAAAGCTCTGCAAGGCCTTATTTTTATCCACATGGTGATGAAGCCAATAAACAGGTGACTAAAAGCCTGAGTCACACTAAAACACTTTCTTTTACAATGAAATGAAAGCTTCACTCCCAAATTCATTGAGTCACTAAAAACAAATATCTACATTCTATTTCATTTTGATTTGACATCCTTTTTGCTGAATGCGTGGGAGATATCTCCAGAATGAAAAATGCTTTAACAAGTAGAAATCATTATTTAGAAGCTTTAATACCACTTTAAAAACGGGCGAAGAAAAAGTTTTCTGTGCTTTTTTTTTTGCAGCAAGGATTATTCTTTACGTTGGGTCTGACTTTAAACACTTTTCAGCACTTCCCAAATTCCATTCTGCTTTCAAAAAAAAAACCTGCCTTCCTGCAGTCAGAAGTTCCAAAAGGAGGGGAAGAAAAAGTATGGTGAAGGGCTGAGCCAGAAGTGCTCTAAAATAGCCTCCACCTGACCAATCCAGGAATACTGGTAAAAAATTGGAAATCAGTGAGAAAGCACCAAAGGCAGACAGCATCCAGGCACTGCAGCAGCTCACATTCCCAGCTCATTGGAGTGAACAATTCCCTCAGATGATGAGCTATTTCTCCCCATAAGTATTCCTTAAGCAGCGTCAAGTTTTCTAAATATTTGTTGCTTGAAACTATTTCCCAGCTAATTACCACAGCTGCTTGCCCAGGACCATTAAAATCAAGATCTGTCTTTGTTCTGCTAAAATTGCTCTTCTAGCTTGTTGGTTCTTTTAAAAAGGTCTACAGGCCTCCTATTTAATCAAAAAATATACTGTCTAGACCAAATGCAAAGACGGACTCTGGTATATTTGGGTAAAAATTCTCTAATGAACAGATCCTGCCCCACAACATTCATTTGTGGACTACAAGAACAGATTTTCCCTCCATGCAGACATATTCAGAAAAGCCGAATTATGGGGGCCAGAAGACCCAAAATGCCTATATAACATGTAGAAGCAGATAAAATTATCACATCATTGAAATTAATTATGTGAGCACCTGCATTTAAGCACTAAATAATGGTAAATGCAGATACCCAGATTCTTTCCTGATACATTCACAGCTTAATAATGACCTAATCACTGACAAATAATGTGCCAACAGCTTCTAAAAATGTGGGAGTGATCATAACAGTGGGCTGGATCCTGAAAGAATGTCTTTAAATCACAGTTCCTTGTATTTCAAGAATCCGCTACAGTCTGAACAGGCCTTGGTCAAATTCATAGTAAAATTTGATTCAAGGCATCAAGGAAATTATAGAATATGCTGATCTGGAAGGGACCCACAAGGATCATTGAACTCCAACTGTTGGCCCTGCACAGGACACCCCAAAAATCCCTGAGGGCATTGTTTAAACATTCCTTGAGCTCTGGCAGCCTTGGGGCTGTGCCCACTGCCCTGGGGAGCCTGGGCAGTGCCCAACCACCCTCTGGGGGAAGAACCTTTTCCTAAGATCCAACCTGACTCTGCCCTGGCACAGCTCCAGCTGTTCCCTTGGGTCCTAAGAAAAAGTTTCACTTTATTAGAGTAAAGCTCTTAGGAGACTATTTATATGCTTACCCTAAGTTTACAAACTAGTGCAGAGGTTTTCAGTAGTTTTTGGTGGCTCTGCTCTGATATGTAGATAAAGATTCACCGGTGAATCCCACTAACTCTGCCAGCCTAAAAACAGGGACACAGCCTGAACTGAGAAAGTGCAAGACTTTTTGGACATACTGTTTCATTAATGCCATTCCATTTTTGCTGTTATTAAATGCTAAAGTAGGAAATCGGGAAGACTTAACTTCCTAGTAGGAAGACTACTACCTACAGTAAATACAACTCAGAGGACTCTCGGGAGCTCAGTGCAATAACCTCCATCCTCCAAGTGCTTCCTCAGCCTCCAAAATTTATCAACATTAATCCTACACTTACCAACTGCCTGAGTGTCCTCAGAGGAGTTACACTGATGAATAAAATAAAGGCTGCAACACTTCTCAACACCAGCATGCCAAAGAGTGTGCTCTCCATTAGTTAGAAAGTGTGTTTATTACACTGTTAACACGCTGCTAATGCAAGAATTCCAACAGTTGTAAACACAGTGTGCCCAAAATAATTCTGTGAAGCGAGTGGAGGTTTGCAGTGTCATTTTTAAATGCAGAAAGTTGCAGAGAACCTTTAGCAAAATGAGCACTAGAACTTGGCAAGCAGACACAGCTCTAGCAGTGTAAATACAAAAGCAGCAAGCTGTGGGTACAATTATTGTCCCTGGGACGTAGAGAGTGGGGTGTATTTTGGTTAAGAGGGGTGTAAGTTTTGGTTTTGACAGTTTTTCTACCCTGAAGAGGCTTGAATTGAAGTTGATTATTGAAGTTCATTTATCTCCACCATAAATGGGCTAGCCTAGAACTAGAATGGCAAATGAAATAATGGCACCCTCTAACTGTAATGTTTTGGCTTTTTTTTAACAATCAAGTGCACAAAGAGGAAGAGGTGCCCTCTGGTTGTGGGCAGGGAGAGGAGGAAGGGAACCTCAGCATGTTGGCTAAAGCTCATCACTGCAAGCCAAGTGTTTATGTCGAGCTCACATCAAGTAGGGAATTTGCAGAGCCACAAATACCTCGAAATTAAAGACTGCTATTTAATCAAGTAAAAATGAACTTTAAAAAAAAATCAGTCAGGAAGAATTTTAAATATAAATTAGGGCTAATTAATCAACTGAGGGGTTTTTTTTTTCTGTTTTATAAAGGTCTTTAAAATGTTCAAGCTTTTATAAATCAAAGCTGTTCTTCTCCAGAACCTTGCAGGGTTTTCAGACCTCTGAACGCCATCTAGTTTGCTTTTATACACAACAGATACTGATATTAATTACACATATGTACAGAAGCCTTCATTTTGCTTAAAAAATGTTTAATATGGGATGACTAATTCTTCATATAGGACAACCCCACTTCTGTGAAAATAATTTCCAGTGGGTCAGAATTATCCCACATGAGCACCTGTATATCCAGTTGTGTTACTGATTTTACACAGGCAAAAATGGGAGACGAATAAGGCACCACATGAATTTAAATTCTTAGTTACTCTAAAAAGACCTTGCAGTTGTCACTGCAGGCACCACTGATTAGGTTCTGACATATTCTAAAAGCATTTGATCTCTAAAGTAGATAAGATGCAAGGGTCAGAACAGGACAGGAGATGATTTTTCCTGTCACTCCAAAACGTGTAAGATCTTAAATGTGCAATGGAATTAACTCAGAGTTTTTGGCCAACTCATTTTTCCTACCCAAAGAACAGTAAAGAAAAAAACATAGAGATTTACAAAAAAATTTGTTTCTTGTTCTGCTTGATTTTCCTCACTTGTCTTTAAAGAAAACCTCAAACAAACAGTAACAACAACAAAAGAGATACCCCCAAATGAACACCACCACTGATGAAAAAAGGATGCAGTCTGGGAGGTGGATAAAATTCTACAACTAAAAAAAGAGTACAGGTGAGTTTTCCCAGCTAGAACTCCTCCTTCAGGTAGCCACAAAAGGTAAAAGGTGTCAGCCAGCAAAAATCATTATATTGACCAGAGTCTACTATTGCCACACAGGCCTTGACTGGCAAGGAGATGAGGAGGCACTATGGGCAGCACAGGAGAAGTCAGCAAATAAATGCATGATACTATAAATAATTGCAAATGTTAAACACCTGAAACATCAATACAATAGGAATGTATCGAAATGTATTTTGAAAACTGAATGCATTTTGAGATGTGGTCTATCAATATTCCAAATTTAATCTTGTGCAGTAAATGATGGGGGGGGAAAAGTGATTTGTAAACTGGCAGGCAAAGAAGGTATCCCTGTGGCACACTCAGAGCTTTTCTTTCTTTTGATAATTTTTGTAATCATGGAACTGGAGAAGGCTGAGGTCAGACCTCAGCACAGCCTGCAGGGGCAGAGGAGGGGCAGGGACTGAGCTGTGCTCTGGGGGGACCAGGGACAGCAGCCAGGGAATGGCTGGAGCTGTGTCAGGGCAGGCTCAGGTGGATTCAGCAAAAGGTTCTTCCCCAAGGCTGGTTGGCACTGCCAGCCTCCCAGGGAGTGGGAGCCCAAGGCTGCCAGAGCTCCAGGAGGGTTTGGACAACGCTCTCAGGGACAGGGGGGGATTGTTGGAGTGTCCTGGGCAGGGCCAGCAGTTGAACTCAATGATCCTTGTGGGTCCCTTAAAGCCTGGGATATTCTGTGATTCTATGAGCTGTCTTGTGTATTGCCTAGATGACCCTGAAAAATCCCTTATAACCAAAACCATGCCATGATTCTACTGGGAGCTACAAGACATTTACAGGATAATAAAGAGCTCATCGTTTGTTGTTCAAAAAGGTGGGGTTTTGTCTACCCAGAGGATATTCTCCACTGAGGAATGTGAGCTCTTGTCACCATGGTGACAGCTGAGAAATGTATTCACCAGAAAGCATTTGCAATACTACTTCTGTGGTATGTAGAATGAAATAGTATAATAAATAGCTTTATCACCTAAGCTAACAAGTCTCCTTATCATCCAGACCCTCATTCTCCACATTTCCATTCCCTATAGCTACCACATATGTTAGGATGCAGTTAGTCACACCTTGGTGAAAGGTTTATTGCACTGGAGCTTCCCTACTAACCAACCTCTAAATCACCTAGGGGCTGACTTGTAGGACACTGGTTTGACAGTGTGATGCAGTTTCATTGTGGTTTTGAGCAGATTTTCAGTCTGAGAAGAAAAGGAAAAATGAGAGGAGTCACATTATAAAAAGGTTAGGCTGGAAGACAGTGTGACTGAAGAGTATGCTGCTGCCACAGATTTATTTTTCTCTTTTAGGCAAATGCTTTGATCTCTCTGCTCTGCCTTCAGCCCAGCAGAGATCCCTGACTGCTCTGTGGGTGCAAAGGCAAGGGCTCAGGGGAATTGAGGCATCTCACTGTTTTCACCCAAGACCTGCTCCACCAAGGTTCTGATCCCAGTAAGGCACTTCAGGAATAAGGGACATACAAACCAAACCACAAAAATCCTCGCTGACCTGAACCACAGTGAGTTGTCTCAAACAGCAACGAACACATTTTATACCCACAGGAAAGAACTCAGAGAATTCTTTATTGCAGTTAATTAAGAGCAGTGTCTTACTACAACACAACTACCTACTCGTTGTCTTGTAGACATAGAAAGTGTCTACTTTATGTGAGCTTATACAGGATGTTTTGAGTTTTTTCTTTTCTTTTTTTTAACCACAGAAGTGTTTCAACTGCCCAGCAGCAGAAGTGAATAGCAAGTGCAAGGCAGCCAACTCACTCCTGGGGATGTGTTTTAGTTACCAGCACAGCACCAGCAGCTGCCTGGAGCTGCCTTTGTTGCTCGTGTGGCAATTTATTTCATTAAGCTCTCCATTCTTAAGAGGGAGTTTGGATTCACTCCACGTGAGCTGACACTGGGGTGGGATACAGAATTAAAGTTTGTAAATCTCCCAAGGACAGCCTTGTAAACAAAACTTGTACTACAAAGACATCCTCATACTGTAGGTAAAGCCAAAAATCTGGCCTGTGCTGACTGCAGAAACTAAAGAGCCCACCTTCCTACTGGCAGAAGTTTGATATAATATAACCTTGGCATCCAGTGCCATGGGGATGGACACCTAAATCTGCTTTGCAAACTGCAAATAATGACCCAGTCCTGAAGCTACATACATTTGCAGCAGTTGAGGACAAACTACCTGTGTGAGAGTAGGGGATTATATCTATTCCACTTCAGCTGAAAAAACATGAAGTTGAAGCATCATTAAGAGAGTCAGAGCTATAAGTGGACATCAAGGCTTGTATTTCTGTATTGCAGTTGAGGGACCAAGGAGATTTCTTCAACAAAAGTATATGAGGTAAAGTGCAAGTAATATTCCAAACACATTAAATTAAGATTCAACAAAAGCAATATCCTCTGGGCACACAGGAAGAGACCAGGACAGGGGCAACCACAGGGTTTTGTGAAACACAGCTTCATAAAAGCACAGCAGTTGGAAATCATAGCTGGGAGCAGTGTCATGCACCTGAAGGAATGCTGAGCCCTGACACATGTGCATCACCAGTGATCCCAGCAAGCAGAACAACTCCTGCTTTGGCTCCTGTTCTGCTGTATGGAATTGTTCACTGATTACTGGGCTGGGGGGAAGAGAGTTGATAAGGAAGGGCAAGTTCTGTGGAAGGAGAAAACAACCATTAAGAGGTTGTACAGGTACAAATGACTTCAACTATCACATTTCTAAAATCTCTTTGTATTTAGTTTTTCATAATGGGCTAAGAATACCTGGTAACCTCAATGGACAAAATAACCTGCATATGTTACTTTTAGCCAACCAATGCATTTCTCCTGTAGAGATACCTCGATGTTAATCTGTGCCTTTTGGCTTCCCCTTTCACTTTGCAGCAAATCTCACTGCATTACCACTGCAAATATCACAGCTGGCCTTCCACACTCTGCCCCCTTCCACCTCTCCCCCTCATTTTTAGACATTAAGTTGACAGACCAGGTGATTTCTCTGTCCAAAAACTCTCCCATCTGCATGTACCCTGAACTGTCCTTCAGTGCACTGAGACACACTTTTGACTTGCTTCAGCTGTGGGCCAGGGCTAAGATCCAGTCTAAACATTCAGACAAAAGTGGATCTCTGCTGCTAAGGTGCAACTGGGAAGAAATGAGACCATGAAAGCAGGGTTTTGATTTAAGCTTAATATTTGATACTTTCCCCGGCTGTCAAACACAAATTTGGTAAAACCACAGGGAGGCACAAATATTTTTTTTCTTTTTTTAACAAATCTGAGATGTCCTTAAATGCTCAGAGCACAGGAGGGTGGAAAAAAAGTAGTTTTCAAACCTCACACAGAGGAGGAGGAGGAGAGCAAGAATCTGCATGCATCTCATGAATGTTCTACTTTCCCCCTTTGAATACAGAGATCAGTCTTGGACAGAGTGTTAAAGCCTCTCCGTGAAGGGCTATTCTTTGCTGTTACTTCAGGCTGAAACAAAAGACACTTCAGGAGATACAATCGTTGCTGCCTAGTTCCTTTTCCTGGGCTCCTACAATGGGCCCTAGTTATTTTTTTTTTTTCCTTCCACACATCTTTCTCTTATTTTTTTTGCTTCTGTCCTTTTACTCCTTCTTTCTGCCTCATTGAATCCATTAAGACCTTTATATAGCCCGCTATTGAGAAATAAATTTTCTTTGGGACTAGTGACTGAGTCTTAACTGCTGGCAAGCAGAGCTTAACTCCTGAGGGGAGGGCAGAGAAAATGATGGGTAAAAGGTATGAAAAGTCCATCTCTGAATTTGGGGTCTTTGAGCACAGTGGATACCTTGCAGGTCATTAGCTCAAGGAAAAGGAACAACCTAATCCTAGCAGTTTTCCCACTTCTTTCATGCATTAGTCTTGATACCCTGAATTCCCTTTGTGCTCATATTTTCAAGCAGATCAATATACTCTCTTCAGTTTTTTTTCCTTGGTTTAGGTCCACATGCCAGTCCTTTTTTTGCACAATTGTAAATTAGAAGGCACTCTGACATCGAGAGGGAGGCACTGCTACGAAAGAGATGCAAAATTGGGTCCTCTCAAATAATACAAAATTATCCACAGTCAGAAATATAAACACTATTCAGGTCTGCCAATAGCATGATAGATTATTTTAAAGGCACTAAAGCTGGATTCAAACTGAGTGCACTGCACTTTGCCCCAGAACCAGAACAAAAAGCCAAGGTTTGGAAAGAAAGGAGGAAACCTTCAAATCTTGAACTTCTGAGAACCATATAAATCATTCACAAAATAAAAAGAAATGTAAGCTGAGTGTGTGTGGAGGGGTGTGTGAAAATAATTTACTATTAGTGTGTCTGGATAATGAAGTTGTTTGGGGGATGGACAGTGAAACATCCATAAACCATCCTACACTCTCCTGCAGTGAAAATGGAGGTGGAGGAGGGAGCAGGACCACACAAACAAATTAAGAGGGGAAAGTGGTGTTCAGCAGTGAGAGATGACCCTACACTCAGCCAGCCAGAGCCTGAGAGCTTCTATTTTGCATTTTAAAATTGTTCACATAAGTTCTGGGGATTTTCCTCAACAGAAAAATGCAAAATAAAATGTAACCAATGGTTAAATACAGTTGCAGCTTTATTTTTTTTTTCCTGGTAATACCTAATGCACCTTCCAACAGCTCAGGTGTCTGTTTTATATTGAATTATTCAGGCCTATCAGAATGACAACTTGGGACAGGCAGCCTTCAGAATCACTATAGAATTAAAAATCCCAGGGCTCTCCACCTTTAGTTAAACCTTGCTAAGATGTGGGTGTGAAATAAGTGTGTATTAGTACATTTTGATGGCTATCTCATTTATCCATTATAAATGGTGCAGTTTTCAGTGACTGTTCCTGCCCACCACATTGATAGATTAACAATAATGTCAAAACTCCTTACCAAGCCCTTTTTCTATCATTATTATTAGGTTTATGTCAAGATGCCCCAGCCAAACAGGCTGTACCTTACTTTTTTCTGTTATCTCTAGGTTTTTAACACATATAACTAATATAGACTTCCAGAAAATGTCTTGACACTCAAGTGGCCCTTCACTGCGTTCAGCTCAGCAAATCAAACTGATCAGTGGAAATAATTAAGTGAGGAACAGTGCAGCACTTCAGAAAAGAACAACAGCCTTGCAGTTACAAAATCCATTTCACGGGGCCATAGGATCATTAAGGTTGGGAAAGACCTCCAAGATCCAGTCCAACCACTAACCAGCACCCCAAGTGCCACATCCTTTGGAACACCTGCAGGGATGGTGATTCCACCACCTCCCTGCCCAGCCTGTTCCAGGGCTCAATCACCCTTTTGGTGAAGATGTTTTCCCTAATATTTAATTTAAACCTCCCCTGGCACAACTTGAGGCTCTTTCCTCTCGTCCTGGCCCTTGTTCCCTGTCTGTCAGGGAGCTGGAGAGGACAGAAGGTCCCCCCTGAGCCTCCTTTCCTCCAGGTTGAACCACCCCAGCTCCCTCACAAAGTACATCTTAAAACCCTCATATTGATCAGAGCTTTAAATGCACCTCAGTAGCCTCTACAAGGCTCTTGTCTAAGTTTTGCATGTAGAGTTTAAACAAAACACTCAAGCCAGGAAAAATCTGGAAGTGCATATGGAATCTAACCAAGTTTGCAAACATCACATTTAGAATGAGACAAGGGGAGAACACTGAAGGTTAAGGCACCAGGCACACACACAGGAAAAATAAAAAAATCAGTAGCATAAGAGTTAAATAAGAAATTATGCCACCACTTGCATGTATTCAACCCAATATCCTGCTTATTTTTGGTAGGTAAAGCAGCACTGCTGCTCCTTTGAGAAAAGAAAGTTCTCTGCTTTCCTAAGGTGCTTGTAATTTTGCCACTGGTGCCGTAGTAGAAAGTGAAATACTTCAATGAATAATGGAAGTGACAAGTAAAATATCAGAGCACCTCATCCCTTTCTCTTTAAATACAACAACTACATCACCAAGAAAGCTCCCGAGGTCATTTCCAATAGTTTCCAGGGATGGGCTGCAAACTGCCCAGTATCCTTTTCAGAGATGCAAGGGATAACACTACACTGAGAAATTAGGAGAAAAGCCATAAATGTTTCATGAGGAGATACTGGGCAATCATTAATCTATTATTTTAGCTTTTTGACTTGCAGGGCTATTTAATCAAGAATCTTGGGCAACTCATGTTTATGCAGAGAGGGGAGCTGTGCCAGTGCCTTTTCTCATGGAGCACTTGAAGGGACACAAGCACAGAGAAACCTTCCAGCAGTGCCCTCTGGTCGAGAGAGGAGCTACAGAGTGAGAAGGGGTAGGAGGTGACAGACAGAACCATATTAATGTCAGAAGCTTCATGAGGCAGCATGCAAAACATTTCCAAGGTCGCTTATGAGCTAAAAAATATCATGATTTGTTTTAGAGCAGCATCCCCAGCTTTTAGCTCCGGGTCTGCAACATTCCTGATCTCCCCTTCCAGCAGCACCCTCGGGATTTCTCAGCCTCTCTTGAGTTGGAAAGCACATCAAGTGGGGAAACAACATAAAATTAACACTTTCTAATAGCAGGATGAGTTCTCAAACAGAAAATTACTCTTTCGAGCAGCATGACTTTTTTTTTTCCCCTTTTTAATAATAGTGATGACTTTATTGTGAGTCAGTCAGTAGAAAAAAACACCCCATTTTTATTTTCAGTTCCTTAACTGTCAATTACAGGAATGTCATTTGCTGCAAAATGAAGCTTCTACAGGTGGTGAAGAAAGGGCTCCAAATTGTTTTAAAACATTTCAATACACATATCACATGTGTGGTGACATGCTTGAATTCTGGAGGTTTTTTGCACTTTCTTGAAGGCTTCATCACATTGAAAAACAAATCTTGTTTGGGGGCCTATGGAAGGATTTCAGCACTATTTCTAGTCAGGATTGAAAAAATTATTCACTTGTATTATGGCTTTGGTGTTTTTCTTTCTTTTATTTTTATTTTTTTTCATAAATCTGATTTTCTTACTACTTCGTGCAGCTTTCCAGTGAGTAAGCTGATCCTAATCCTAAACAGTTTTTGAGTGAGTCTCAAACAGAGGGATGTTTTCTTTGTTTCTTTTGAACTTCAGGGAACTGAACACCAAGAATGAGAAAGGATCAAAAGATTCAGAAGTCAGAATAGAATAATATTCAGTGATTACTGAAGTCTGTCTTTGTGGGACGTAGATTAGTTCCAGAAAAATTTGAGGGATGGATCCCTATGAGATTTTTCCCTCTTTAAGATGATCCTGGTAATGTGGGAAGGATTTCTCATCACATATTGGCCAGCAACCAATGGGCAAGTACAAAACAATGTGGAAAAACTATTTAGGATTAGCTCTGGTACAGGATTATCTTTATGATACTAATTGGAACCCATTCAAAAAGACCCTAAAATTATATGAGTGTTGGTCTTAATGGTCGTACAAGCAGTGTGATGTTCTAACACTAAACAAAATCCTGACAGTACAAACAATGTTCTTTTAACACTTCAAATCAGAATATGCTTTGTGTTGAGGCATAAAATGACAAAACCTGACCTACAGTTTTACAGCAGACATTGAGATGTCTGTGGGTGGGGTAAAATGTTCTAATACCCATAACTTGAAAATTATAGCAAGACTGTGGGTTACTTTTTAACACATTTGATTCAAGCCTTCCTCATCTGCAGAGCAGGCAGAAGTACTGCTCCTTTATACAGCACTGACCTGAAGCACATCATGCTTTGAGAATATAAAGACATGAGCAATTTTGTTCAGTTATCCCATGTCTGTGTGACACACTAAATACTGATCAGATGTCATTCCCACTCTGGAATAGGACAGTGATGCTGTCTAAGAAAAAAACCTGGATTTTTTTTTCTTGAGTTTATTAATTTAGCTTGTTAATATAAAAGTATTTTCGAGGCAGTTTGTGGGCATTGATAATTAGAGACACTCAAACCCATGCTCTGTGGTATAACAGATGATACAAAAGCAGGGGTTGATTTGGAGTGAATAACAGAAATATAATGAGGTATTAAAAAAGGAGGATAATTCAGTAAAAAAATTAAATATTGGAATGAACCCCCATGTGGGCAAGAAGTGATTAATGTCTCAGACCATGAGGGAAATTAAGCACTGGAAGAGGTTGCCCCAAGACATGAGAAATCTCTGAACTTGGAGGATTTTAAGGTGCAGCCAGTCAAGCACTAAGATGACTGTTCCAAGGTCAGTGTTGAACTTTCTCTGCCCAAGAAGCTGGACAAGACACATTCCAAGACCCCTCCCAACCTGCACAATTTAGTGATTCTGTAAATGCAAGTCCCTGACAGGGTTTTCAAAGGAGGAATATCAGCAGAAGACAGGGGTGTGTTGATGCATCCCAAAAGTAACCAAGATTCTTGGGCAGGAAAGGAATGGGCTGGTGAATAAGACAGACTTAAAATGCCTTTCTGAGTCCAGCTGACTCCTCAAGTCAAAAGGAATTAGGCAAAAGTTGCTGTAAGTGAGGTGTGACTATGAGCTCAGTGGAATGATCACTACCTGAAAAAGCTCTCATATTTTTGTGAAAACAAAAAGAAAAAAAAGAAAATATTAAAATTACTTCCTTCAGTAAGCAATTTACGAAAAATACATTACCAGCTTCTGGTACTCCTCTGTCAAAGTTTAAAGCACGAGGATATTTAGTTAAATTAAAAAATGGCTAGTCAAGATCCATAAAGGAACTGGTCCCCTTATACCTGAGGATTTTACTGATGTTAGATGTTAACAAGGCTCAGCAACTATGTAGGGATGTACATTACAGGAATACTCAGAATTGTCCTGGCTAGCAATCAAAAATATTTTAGAAAAATAAGATACTAAACCAAGCCCTAATAATCACAGACTGGAACAATAATTTAAACCTTTAGCAAATTAACTTCCTGCAGTCTTCTGCACAGTTCTTACCTCATCTTTGGAAGCATTTGATTCCATCTACTGAAAACACTTCTCCACAAGATGGATATCAGAAAGTGATAATCTTGGCAAGTTGCAACACACACATCACATTATGATAACTTTACATTGTTGCATTTTTCCCCTTTGAATTTGACTTTCTCATTCAAAGACCCTGCATTTTGCATCTGTGCAAGGTTTTCAAAGTGAAAGCCAGCATACAGATAACCAAGACTGGATAATTAAGGGCAAAAACCTCTGAAAAGGCACGGATGTATTTCACCTGAAAGCTGCCAGAATCACCTGAAATGATTCTGATGTTCCACATCTGTTGGAATGTAAAAGCTGAAGTGCTTTGTGAGAAAGTAATGAATTTCAAGAACAGTAATGGCAAAGTTTGGAACACCTTGTTAAGAGTGTCATAAGCACTTCAGTTGGAGTTAAACTTTATGTTACACTTAACATATTAAATATCTTAAAATATGAAATATTGATAGTCTGAGGAGATGAGTTTTGTGATAGTGCTGGTTGGAGAAGGATGGGTTTATTTTATGAAAGCTTTTAAGGCTTGGGGTTTTTTTTCCACCGTGTGTTAGGATGCAGAGTAAAAAGAGGAAAAAGTGTAAATCCACTTCTGGGATATTTCAAAGAGCACAACGGTGTGAAGATGAATCTCTCTCTCACCTTCTCCATTACCCTTCTGTTTCCCTTGTCCTCTTTCCATTCTGTCCCACAGACACCTTCCTTTGAAAATGTTTCCAAAGGTGATAAAACTTGGAGTATGCTTTGAATAAATTTGTTGATTCATTGAAATTATTCAATCCAGTTAAAGTATATCACTAATTTAACAGGCTGGTCTAAACCTACTTTTATTATTGTGATAAAAAACCCAGGAGTCAATTTTAAATGTTTCCTGGAAATGAGCATGTAATTAATTCAATTTAGAAGGAAGGGCTATGATTGGATGAGCTTAAATATGAATTTTAGAAATGCCAATATATCAGAAACGGAAACTGCAGCCCAGAAACCTGCTCCATTATTTATATTTTGGAACATTTAGTTCCTTTTTAGCATCCACAATGCCTGATTGCTGTCTCTGTATAGCTGGTCTGGGAGGGCAGTGGCATGGCACAGATTTCCAGTAACTTTGGCTGCAATAAGTGGCAAAAACATTAAAATTCTTAAATACATCTAAACAGTAAACTTATGTCCAGGGAAAAAAAAAAAAAGCATTGCTGGAAACAAATTGTAAAAATTTGTAAAAAGCTTCCTTTACTAATTACAGGAATGGAACTGGAAAAAGAAATGATCAATATTGGCTAGGAAAGCCCCTCACTGCATATTACTTGACCTTCTGCACAGGCAGACTGGTGAACAGCACAGTGTGTCCTAAGGGATGTGGGAATCCACCAGTCTGATTCCTCAGGGTCTTGGAAACAGAACTGCTGCTCGTGTCAAACTGATTTAAAGAGTGCAAATGTTTGATGGGTATAACTCTTACAGAGCCCTGATCTAAATTTTTTAAGCTTGAGGCCTCTGAAGCTGAACACTGGATATTAATTCTGTTTTCTTTGCATTTCTGATGCAAGACTATGGTTTTTTCTGCTTACTTGAAAAGCTTCAAGTGGGCAAGACACATCTCTTTCTCAGGCTGTTTCTCCTTATCTCATCAGAAAGATGGTTATCAAAATCATCCTGAGATGAAATCAAATACAGTTTATTCTACCTACCACTAAGCTGAGGTTTTAGCTAAGCTATCAGAAAAAGAAAAAAAAAAAAAAAGGGGAAAAATAAAAGGTCAAACAGGTTAATTACTTCAAAGACCCAAGGTCTGTTTCTGAGGAAATGGTACAAACCGAAGGAATCTCATGCCTCAATGATAAAATTAGGAAAGCAAACCGCAGAAATGTAAAATATATCTTTTTTTTAAAATCCCCACAGCCTCTTCCTACCAGCAAAGGAGCTCTCCCTGTGCTCCTGTTTGGAGCCCAGAGCAGCCCTGCCCGGCCTTGCGTGCGTGCACGCGTGTGCAGCCACACGCCACGTTGTCCTCTGCACCCCTGGGTCACATTATACTATGGTAGAATAGACCTCCCATCTTCAGACATTCTTTCTGATGGGAAAAAAAAAAAAATCGGTTTTGCTCAGTTTTATTTCTTCCCTGCCAGGCTGCAGCTCCTCAGACAAGTCCCAAGCACTTCTGTCCCTCCCCAGAGCCCACACATCAAAGACGTGCGGGCATTTATCTTGTCATTCACTTATATCACTTTTGCTTCTCTGTATTCCTCTCTTTAGGATCTTTCCCCCTCTCTCCTCTAAACTATTCATGCTCATACATACCCCTAGACAGTCTTTCTCAGCGTTTTTCCTGCAGTGACTTGATAAAAGTGGGCTGCAGAAATCTGTGTGCGCAAAACGCGGCACCAGATTGACTGACACAGTTGGCAAACACAGACAGAACCAAGCAATTAGTTTCAGCCAAAATTCTGATGGTATGAAAGATGTGTGTGTGGTTGACAAAGCTGAAAAGTTTCTCTCTGACGTTTTCTAAATTTAAAAAACCACTACATTTCAAAGAGTTTCAAATTTACAAACGTAGGCCACTGAAACCAAAATGAAAAAAAGAGTCCAACCACACCTTCCAAACTAACACACAACTGAAAATTAAATGTACAAAGTGTTGCAATCCACCAAGCCTTTTCCTTCTATCCTTTGGTTACCACATGAGAAACCAGGGCTTTTTTTAGATCCTCCCTCTAGAACTGTGTCTCTTTTCGTGTATGTAGTTGATTATTCATAGATTCCACTCAGAGCTCTGTCTGATACTACTCCAGGGGCACCCTCTCCATCATCCCATGACTGGCTGAGGCTGGGAACCAGTGTCTCTCTGTTGGGTGTCCAGCACTGAATGGCATTCGCTCAAAAAGTACTAAATACTCCTCTTTTTTTCCCATAACATGTCCATCTTTATCTGCCTTTGAGTGCTTTCATTATTTCTGCTTTTGGTGTTCTAAATTCCCTCTGTGTTGAAACTCTCGGTGACCCTTTTGTGTGACTGAGAGTTTGAGCTCCTGTCAGTGCGAAGCAAAACTCAAACTTTACGTTGTGCACAGAAACCAACCCGGCCCAGTGCTGATTTCAGGCTTCAAGGACTGGCCAGCAGTGCCACCTGCTAAATTAAAACCAGAACCAAACCAACCAGCCTCACCTGCCAGAATTAGGGAAAAGGCAAATCATGAAAGCAAGAGAAACAAAACAATCTAAAATATATGACTGATTCCTGGTTACAATTAGTTTTACAATTTATACACCCCCAAGGACAGTTGGAATTCCACTGATTTAAATAATTATGAAGGACAACACAGGTTTGGAGAACAAGAATCACATATAATTTTCAGGATTTGAAGCTCACCTTTCCAGTAGACTTTGTCCCTTTCCAAATGCAAAAATAGCAGATAGTCCAAGCAGCGAGGAGGCACAGGGCGAGTTCCCAGCGCAGATTCCCGATGTGCTCAATTCCATCAGAAATTGCCAACACCCTTCGTCTTTCAAGGGGAAAAAAAAAGAAAAAAAGACAACAAAAAAAGAAAGGAAAAGATGATTATCTCAAAGAAAACCAGCATGATAAAACGAGATTAATTTCAAACAAGGACTCCTGGTTATTGCCTAAGAAAATGCACCACGTCGAGGTGGAAAGGAAGAGAGGAGATAAAAACCTGAATATTTCAGGTGGATTTTGTATCTGCTTACAAAGTTTAACTTTTTCAGGCCAGCAACAAGATACAAAAGATTTTAAGACAGTTTTTTTATAAAGTCAAAGAAAAAAATTTGCTTGAAATAATTGCCACCATATGCGAGCCAAAAATAAAACACTTTGTTAATAAATGGGGTTTTTTTTCAGTTTTACTGGTCTTCCAGGAAAAAAAAAATAACCTTTATTCTTTCTTTTTAACACCTACTTTCATTAATTTTCTTTTGTAATTGGAACTATAATACTAAAATATTTCTTTTCAAAACTGTCAAAGATCACGATGTTTTCCAGGCATTTTATTTAGGAAATGCTAACTCTTAAAATGTTAATATTCCAAAAGCAAGCCCTTATTTTGTGAAAAGTGGTTAGCAGAAATATGTATTGCATTTATTATTTGAAAAACTAGCCAGTCAATTCTAAAGAAACTAAATCTTTGTGTTTTATGAGCATTCCTCACAGGTCATTGTGTGGGGATAAAGTATTTACTAACTTAGGAAATAAGGTAAAGAGAGAGAGTGAAGAGGCTGTTTGGGGGGGTTGGGTGTGTTAAAGAATATTATGGGAACTGAAAAATCAACTGAATTAAATTCTAATTTGCAGAAATCTGGACTAGCATTTTATTTGAGAGAGTGATTTTCTTATGTAAAAATTATGTTCTTCTCTGGGGTATGAACAATCCTTTTTTTTTTACTTGAAATGAACACTCAGATTAAACAAAATGTCAATTATTTACCAGCCTGTAAATAAAACATGAGTAGTCCTGGTTGTATGGATGAAAAGGTTATAAGCAAGAGCAAAAATTTACCACCATAACACTCAATATTTGATGAATTCACCTGAGATTTTTCAATTTTCAAGCCCGAAAGAAATGCTAGAGATAATTAAAATATTTTTTGAGGAATCTGGATTTTCCAGAACAATTAAAAATAAGATTTAACTGGTATGTGACATTGATATGGATTTAAATTCCATGCACTTGGAGATTTGGAAACACCCAAATATTTTTAAACACCTTAAAGCAACGGATGCACACACAGACACATTCCCATAAAAGTTTTCAAGACTCAACTTCACAGAAATTATCCTGAGCAAGGTTTTCTCTGGAATCCGTGTTACAAGGTCTCTGTACAACCTCAGGGACTTTAGACTTGCACTAATCTCCCTCCCATGATGTGGGTGAAAACAAATTAACTGAATTTCACTGCTACTCTGATAGAGTTTAAAACCCTACAATAATCACAGTGTTATAAGTAACGTGTATACAGGAATACAGATAATTTCATTGCAGTAAAATACATTTAGGATAAAAGGTGAGTGTTAAGTTTAAAAAGGTCCAGCCTACAGTTATCCATATGGAAGAGTTCTTCCTTTGGTATTTGACTCATTATTGTCCCAGGCATATAAAATATAAAATAAAATGTTAATATAAAATATTTTTTCCACTAGAAAGTGTTATCTGCTTAAATGTAAAATTATTGTCACCTCATCCATATTTCCTCCTCATCCAATAAATAGCTTTATTCTTCAAAGCTTCTGCCACCATCTAATTGGGAAGAGAAGTGTTCTAGCATAGAACACCCTCAGCCAGCCAAGACCTGCAAAGAACCTGAAGTACTGTCATCAAAATTCAGGCAAAAATGAAGAGAAGTAGCTTTTAATGAAGGATGGATTTTAATCAAGAAGAGGAAGCATATTTTGTATTTGCTAGAATTGAAAATAACATCATAGAGTCATAATTATACAGAAAGGCTGATGAAAGAGATACTTGAACATTCAAGATCTTCTAAGATGTTTGACAGATGATATCATATGGAATTTTACTTAGGATTAAGTCCACCCTCTCTACAAATTCCCATTCAAAAAGTAAAAGAAGTCCTGGAATTCTAAGCTCACCTGGAATAGGGTGTTACTTGCAAGAGAATCAAGACAAAAAGTGGCATAATATGATAAGTAAAAGTGGCATAATATGATAAGAAAATTCTGACACTAGATAACTCTAATATCTGTCCGTATTCTTTTATTATTCAACTTAATAAAAGATATTAATACATAGTCATATTAATATATGACTATAGATGCAGGTTGGAAAGATACTGACACAAATTCAGCTTGAAGTTTACAAACAGATTAAGCAAGAGAAACTCATAAAACAGACAGGGGCATCCTAAAGAATTTTAATTCTTGCTTTGCTTAAAAAGTTTCTAATTCTCATTTTGAAGTCACATACTACCTTATAAAAAATATAATGAAAAAGAAAACCAAAACAAAATTGTGAAACAGAAACCTTTGTCATTTAGCTTTATTGTCACTGTAAAAGAACAACAATCAAACTTCCTCATGTTTTAATCAAACCAGGTTTTTTATGGCTTTTTGGGTTATGTTTATATATGTGTGCACCTAAACATGAGTAGAGTTTATATTCCAGAATAAGGAGGTGTGAACACATGTCAGATTGCTGTAAGTAAAAGAAATCAGTGCTAAGGACGAATTTGGAGGATTATTGATCTAATGGTTGTAGAACCAAGTTAGCACAGCTCTGCCTGGGCTAAACAGCACCAGGGGTTACTTGCTTGAAGCACAAATTCCATGGATATTGCTGTGCTGCTGTTCAAACAGCCTGGATCCTCTGCAGAAGACTCTGTCACACCATGTAGGGGTGAACTTTGTGACAGGACAACCCCCCAGCAGCAGAACTTGCAGAATGAGTTTAAACTTGCACCATATTCCACATCCAGCTGTTAAAGTAACCCAGTTCAGCAGCCAGTCCTTTCAATTCTTACCCTGTCCTTCCCTGACTGCACAACAACTTCCTCATAAATAAATGTCATTACTCTCTCTCTCATGAATAAAGTGTTTCACACACCAAAAGACATCTCTGCCTTTAAGAACAAAATTTTCACTGAAGGCTTGAGACAAAGATCATAGAATCACAGAATCACAGAATCAGCTGGGTTGGAAAAGACCTCTGGGATCATCAAGTCCAACCCTTGATCCACTACCACCGTGGTTCCCAGCCCATGGCACTGATGCCACATCCAGTCTCCTCTTAAAAACCTCCAGGAACAGAGAATGCACCACTTCCCTGGGCAGCCCATTCCAATGGCTGATTACTCTCTCCGGAAAGAATTTCTTCCTAATATCCAACCTAACCCTCCCCTGGCAGAGCTGCAGACCCAGCCCTCTTGTCTTGCTGATGGTTGCCCGGGAAAAGAGACCAACCCCCCCTGGCTCCCCCCTCCTGTCAGGGAGTTGTAGAGAGTGAGGAGGTCTCCCCTGAGCCTCCTCTTCTCCAGGCTGAACAACCCCAGCTCCCTCAGCCTCTCCTCATAGAACTTGTGTTCAAGTCCCTTCCCCAGCCTTGTTGCTCTTCTCTGCCCCAGTTTCTTGGAGACACCTCCTTTACCCATTCAGAAATCTTGGCCTGTTACTTTTGTAAAGAGTGCCACAGAAAGTAAAGAGCAAATTGATAGCCTCAACACAATTATCCCTGCCGGTCCTGTTTAAAAAAAAGACACGTGGTGCCAATCTGCTCGAACTGTTAGCACCATAATGAGTATTTAATTACTCCGAAGCGCTGTAAATTGTTTTGCATTTTCTTTGTCGGAGCAGAACAAAGGGTTAGTGTTTCCCTTGCTACAGCAACAAGTCCAGAACTTATAATTAAACTATAACATGCAATGTATGCAAAGAATAGATCCAAGGAGCAGAAAGTCTTGCCCAGAGGCCAGGAGTGATTTCCTCAGCAGGTACAACACAGCTCTCCCAAACTCTCCTGCTGAAACCTTCTGGAATAGCAGCAGTGGATGCTGGTTTTGAGAAGAGGAGGCAAACAGAATATGAAATTCTTCTCACAAAGCCTCAGTTAAGTCTGACAGTAGATATCTGCCCCTATTCTTTTATTACTCAACTGACATAAAACAAAAAAGGAGAAGCATTTTAAAAATACATGACTCTGCCCTGCATCCAAGAACTGAGGTTGGGGTAGTCAGGGGTCAGATCGCAGCTTTTTGCTCCTCAGCAGTTCTGCTTTAATCCAGAAGCTGCCATGACCTTACATAAATCACAGAGACAACAAAAAATAAAAGATAGTGGAGCTTCCTCTAGGCCTTCCTCCTCTTCTCCAGCCCTGCAAGTCCCCTACACTACTTTGTTCTCCTCAACTCTGAATGCACAGAATGAACAAGAGCAGTAAAACCAGCACTGAATGCTCTCCTCTCTGTTTTCAAATGGCAAGCATTTGAAGAATAGAAGTCTACAGTGAGTTCTGTGGTTCAGCTGGTTTGCATCATACTTTGGTGAAAAGAAATAACTGTCCTTATACATACAGAGACTTACTAAAGCTGAATATCTTTAAGTAAAATACTCATAATTAAATGAGAAGTATCTTAACAGCTATTCACTGAAATATCTCAAAACTTTAATCACTAGAATTCATTACTGCCACATTTTTAAAGAAATAAATTAAAAAATCAACAATATTCCTTGATAAATAAAAGCCACTGTAACTGCCAGTACAACAAACTGAAGGCAGCTGTAGGTAACCATTTGAATTACTGCAGAACATAAAATCACTGGTTAGTACAAGCAGAGAAAGATTTGTCTTGCACTGAAGACAAAAATCATCAATCACTTTGGAATCTCCTTGAAAATAGAAACTGATGAAATTTTGAAAATATTTATTGTAGGTACTGAGTTTGTTTTGTTGTTGTTGTCGTTGTACGAGGGGGGTGTTGTTTTGTTGTTTGAAAATACGCAGCAGTTCAGTTCCTTGAACCATCCAACAGCCCGGGAAAGGAGCCAGGCACTGGTGGCATTTGAACATCTCGAGCAGAATATTGCAGCAAACAAAACTCCACTGCTGTTGGGGTGGGTCTGGAAAGCAAAGGTTAACTCAAACCAGAGCAAGGGCTTTGATTTGGTCCTAGCAAAGCATTAATTCTACACAGGATATTTTGCTTGCAAGTAGAATATTAAATCCCAGCCAGAGTGGCTTTGCAATGTGTCTCACACCCAAAGACACTCTGCTTGAAGGTTTCACTGCCTCTACTCACACACAATTAAATTGATTAAATGTTACTGGAGAAAGATTTTTCTCTTCTTCCTACACATAACACAAAAGAAAAGTGATAAAAGTTACAGGAGCCTAATGAAAAAAAAGATAGCTTTAAGTGGAATAATAGGACACATCTCTGAAGGGTGGCTGCCAGAAATGCTGAGGTTTGGTCATAAGGTTCTTTAAGTTAGACTGAACAAAATCTATTACTACTATTACTACAGTGTGGATTTATTCTGCTGACAGTACCACATATTGTAAGCCTTAAGTTTAACTTGAATCTAAATATAAGTGTGGATTAAAAAAAAAATAAAAATGGCCAGTCAGGAAGATATAACAGAGACATAAAGCAAATTTCAGCATACTTTGGGTAAACATAAAATAACACACCTAACAAGAAACTAGACATCATCAAAGGACCTTTAGCCACCCACATCCCAGGAATATACTGTTGCTAAGGGTTACCTCTGTTTTGTCAATTAATATCATTGCACGTGTACACCTAACAAAATTTAAAAAGATAAAATCCCATGAGGAAATTATTTCAATGAGTATTATATACTTACTGAAAATGGTTTTAATTTGAGAATGTACTAAAAGCCCTTTCAGTTTAGTAGCTCATCTGAGAGGAAGAAGGGCCTCTCTGTTTTTGGAATGGCTGAAGAGGGGCATGTTAGGAGATAACTGCTACTCCTGAATACTCCTGGCTGAAAAGCAACCTTTCCATCCAAATTTGAAAACAAACATTCTGAGAGCTCAGGGCACTGTATTATTGGCTGAGAGAACACTGCATTTCCCTGAGAAAGAGTGCCTTTATTCAAGTGTTCCACTGTGAGGAGTTGTACCGGGCTCTTGAACAGAAAGAGGATTATTAGCTGCCAACACATTGTTGAAAGGAAGGTACTGGGGTACTTATTGCATTATTTCATGATTTGGAAAGCTGAAGAACAGATTCAATCCATTTGAGGAAGGTCCCTTCATGTTCCCTCTCTGATTTGGAGCAGTGTCCAAGACACTTTTCTTTAAAAGAACCCGAACAAACACCACCCAAACAGCCTCTTGAGGTCACTTCTCCATCTGCATCTGCCCAGCCAGGAACACAGGTGGCAATGTTTCCTTTTACTCTGAGCCAGACTCTGTCCTCAGAGTATTCTGTGGGGGATGAAAGGACAACAAAATGATGCCACTAACTGGTGCTACTGTAGAATGGCCTTTCTTATTTTATATTTTGGTGTGCTCCTTCCATCCCTGCTGTGTTTTCAGACCTAGTCCATATTTACCTTGTGAAGCTTGTTGCTGAGCTCCTTGTATAAAAAACATAATATACTTGAGTATCAGTGCTGCACAGATTTCTACCTTTACTAGAAAAATATTCACATCTTTAAGACATTCTCCATTCCTGCGTGAAAGTGAGTTTAAGTTTTCTTCTAAAGACACGTTTTCTAAACTGTCCTGTTTCCTTCTCTCATTGCACTTCATGCAATCAACGTTCTCTAGTTTCTATGAAAACTTATTTGAGTATTTCATACCCAAATGTATCCAAGGATCCTGTGCAAATACAGTTTCTGACGTGCAGAAACTCGAGCAGATATTACTGAACTCTGAAAATGGTGGGATTCAGATTCCATGTTCCAGAACCCCCTGTGGGTGCTTGAAGGGCTAGGCCAGACAGCTGCCAGCATCCAAGGCTCTGATAAACATCTGCATGAAGACAACAACCACACTGGGAATTGTTACACTGTCAGATGCTTATTCAACTGGTTAGCAGCCATAAAATCAGCTTCACTCATAACACCAGAATCATTGCAGTACTCACAGACACACTGGAAGGCTCAAATGTTTGCCAGAGACACACAAGAAAGTAAAAAGTGACATTCTTTTTGTCACAGAGGTCAGAGGCAGCTGCTTATCTAATGTTTGTGACACATTATATTGATCAGCCAGTCAGACAACTGTAGGAAAGCTTAGAAACAGCTGTTTGGAGTTGTTTCACCACCAGCAGCATTTGCTCTTTCTTGTCTGAGTCACTGCAGCTTTTCCATCATCTCATAGAGAATCTTGACAATTTATTGTTGAGACTCACTTGACTCTTCCCTTCTCTGCTTGGGAAGCAACTCTCCCTCAACTCTCTTCATCTCAAGAAGCTTTAAGGGATCTCTCAGGTAGCAAAATCACTCCTTTCATTCTATTAAACCACTACACTCTGCTGACCAGCCCAGAAGCTTTCCCACACTGAAATGCCCTTAGGAAGTTGTAACATTTCCCTGTGGCTGTCTAATCTGTGCTAATTGTTGTCCAATCTGTGCTAATTGTTGTCCAGTCTGGGAGAGGCTGATCCATGCATCCAGACTGCATAATGAACAGGTGAAAAAGAAACAGCTTAGAAGGAACACACACTTTTAAAAGAACTCAACAGAGCACACAAGATGCTAAAGATCTCAGACAGTGTTCTCCACTTACTTACTCATATGATAAACTTTAACAAAATTTATGGTGAATGCTAAATATAAAACTCTATGAAACAAAAAGCTAGTGATTTACTTCCTAAGCTTCTCAGAACCTATTACTAAAAATATACATATTGCATATAGGACAAAGTGAAAAGAAAAATTACCCTTCAATAAAATGAACCTAAAAAGAGTCTTGTTAGTTCTCTTGTCAATTTATTATTGTATTTCTTACTTGTACTGTTTTCCAGGATTTCTCTTTTCTGGTGCAATTTGTTATCTTTTGACACACAAAACTTAAAGAATGGTACAATATTGTCTTAGATAACAGGTAAAGAATATTCTATGTAACAGTGATATCAAAGCTGGGAATAATTTTTCATGCATAAATCAAACAGCCTTTTCTATACATTACAGGACTGCATATTGAAAGATAGCTGTCAAATTTCTGAGCTTCACTGCCTGAGCAAAAATTAACAGTGTGAAGAAAATTCTTGTTAGAAGAATCATCCCCTGATGAGGGACTTGGACAAAAATGTGTGGGACACCTCTCCCTTTTATAGGAGGAGAAGGTATATTTGAGCAGGGATCACCCTTATAACTGCAAGCCCCAGAGTATAATAGAATCCTAGAATGGTTTGGGTTGGAAGGGATCTTAAAGATCACCTGCCGTGGGCAGGGACAGCTTTCACTAGACCAAGTTCAGAGCTCCATCCATCCTGGTCTTGAACTTTTCCAGGGATGGGGCATCCACAGCTTCTCTGGGCAACCTGTGCCAGGGCCTCACCACCTTCCCAGGGAAGGATTGCTTCCTAATATCCAATCTAACCCTACTCGCTGTCAGTTTGAAGTCATTCCCCCTTGTCCTGTCACTCCAGGTCCTTGTAAACAGTCTCTCTTTCCTGTGGGCTCCCCCCAGGTTCTGCTAGGCTGCAATTAGGTCATAATCCCAATTCCCTCAGCCTTTCCTCCCAGCAGAGCTGCTCCATCCCTCTGACCAGCTTGGTGCCTCCTCTGAACTCACTTCAACAGGTCCATGTCTTCCCTGTGCTGGGGACCCCAGAGCTGGGTACTGCTCCTGTAGTGCACATAACATCACCTCAACACTGCATCACCTAAACCAACATCAAAACACGGCAAGACGTGACTCAGGCTGTGCATTAGATTGTATTTTTTGGCAGCAGGTAAGATCAGAGCCAATCTAGAATTAGTAGGAATGAAGAGGAAAAGCTTTCAGAAGACCCACTGCCCCACTAGCCAGTGCATGAACCCTGCTTTGGCTTCCTCACCTGAGGAGCTCAGATGATGACATGGGCAAGAATGACATACTGACAGTGTTAATACCATTTAGAGGACATATATCTCTGATAAAAGAATAATTTCTCTTCAAGACATTTTCTTTCAGGCTTTCTTGTTTCCCCTAATACTTAGGAATACTTAGTCCAGTACTCAGGAAACTAAAAAAGTGAGCTGATTGTGTCAGGTTTTTTACCAGTGCAGCAGTGTGGTAATCCCTGAAATACCTCCAGAACGAGCATGGATACAACTATTAAGTTAAACAATCACAAACTCCAGTGAATTTGTAGCAGATTTAGTCACTACAAGCATGTGAAATGAACAGTGTGGGTGCCAAACTCTCACTGCAGGTCAACATGGGCTGACACTTCGACTTTTCTGAAAATTATATATCCAGAAGTGGCAAGGGATACAGACCCTGTGCGCTGTAAAAACATCTCTTTTTAAGGTTTCATGTAAAATCTAAAATAGAGAATATACCATCTATCAGTTTCTTAAAGTGCTACAAATTATCCTGGATAGCTGCTTGTACTCTCCAGCCATCAGTTTTCAATGATTAGGAAGTATTTCAGCTTTTAGAAGATAATCTATAGGTTGTACATTAAAGAATCTCCAATAAATTTCTCTCAAAGTGTAAGGTTTAATTTCAGGAAATCCACTTAGTTCCACACTTGGCTTTTTTTCCCCTCAAAGCAGCAGACAGACAACTCCCAGTGGTCACATTAGCAAGGATCCTTCAGCTAGAGCTGCACAGCTCTAAAATATTCACCTCTTACAGTATATTTAGTGTGACCTACACATAACACAATGAATTATTTCTAGTTGAGCCATATTCACTGCTATTCAGCCTGCTTCCTCCTTCTTAACTATCTGATAGGGTTGAATGTTGTTCCATTTATTACCCATTTCTATGCATATTAAATGAAAAAGTAAGATTAAACTTTCCACTGCAGATTTTTCTCTAAAACTTGTTATTGTAAATAACAACCCATATTTCCTGTCTCAACCTTTGTCTCATTAAAGTCAGCACTTAAATTATCTGAATATAACGTGGCATTACTTAGCAGCTACTGTGTAGATACATATATTACCTTTTTCATTTTTATATGTGTGCATGTTTTTGTATATCTGTACGAGACAGAGAGTGATGGATAAACACAGAACACCCCACTTCTGTAGCCATTCCTGACCTATTTTCCTTCAACCTCTTTCACTGAAGTCATGGCAACTTCTTCTTAACCAAGCCTGAGTGTTTAATCCTGTCAAATAACTTCTTTGTGCTGTTCCACTCACCTCTGCTCTAGAGTTTCTTGGTACTCTCTCAATATATCCAATGAATCCTTCAGTCTTTTTGCAATTTTCCCTCTACTCATCTCTGAAGGAGTCATCCAGTGACAAAAATCTCTCTTTTTATTCACCTTGAGTGGCATAAATGAGCTCAGCACACAGCACCAGCTGCCAACTGAGAGCACCCAGACGAAATGGGTGGCTCTCAAAATTTGTGTTGAGCCTTTTAGACAGTCTGTAGAGCTGTATTCTGTCATGCACTATTGATTAAACCTTAATAATGAGAACTACAGACAGAAAATATTGCAAACTATTGCATGAGCTTGTAAAACAGTCTTTCATAGTGAGCTCTTGGCTACAAGCTCATGTAAAAAGTAATGGTAAGCTCTTATCTCTTCCACACAGAACAGGTCAAAATAAAACCATTACCTGACTGGCAAAAAAATAAAAAAAAAAATTGAAAAAATTACTCTGTCAACATATTTCTCACAATCACTGGCCCTGTACTAAACCCTAGTTACAAAAATAACCCCTAAGACATGAAAAGAAGCAGGGGAAAAAGGCAATAAAGAAAAACTTACAGGTCAAAAGAGAAAAAAGAAAGCTGCAAACAGACAGGAGCTATTTTGGGAGGTCCCAAATCCTTTGTCCACATTTATAGCTCCTGGGTCTTCATAAAACACCAGTTGCAAATTACAGTATGATTCTTAATTAAATTCAGGTAAATTCTAACGGTTCAGTTTTTCATTTATGAACTAAAACCAATAGTTAGAGTTCAAATAATTACACAATAGTTGTTGCAGGGACTTTGGAAAGGCATCAGTTATTTCCCTTTCCACACAGAGGACAACTGTGCGTGTTTCAAGGCCTGCACTGATGAATATTCTGTAGCTTATGTAAGAATTCCATAGCAGTATTTAGTGAGTCTTCCTCAGGAAGTCCTCCTGACACAGCAAAACAATTTTGCTGCTATATAAGAACGTAATGGAAAATAGTGAAAAAATTAACAAAAAAAAATGTTGTTCTTTTTTTGTTTTGTTGTTTGTTTTTTTCCAGCCTGTGTTCACTCTAATTTTTTGCACACAAGAAAATCTCTCCTTTAATTTGATTTCAAACCCCAAGCAACCACTCTTTCTGTTAATGCCCTGAATCTACAAAGCTGTACTTAGAAAACACTTTTAAAACACGTCTAAACTTTTTTTTTTCCCTCTTGTAATGACACTTTTTCAAGAGCCAAAAATAGACAGAGGCTTTCTCAACTGCATGGAACTCTGTACTTGACACAGTCCCCATGCTGAGATAGCCAAGAAGATGAATGTGACTGCTCTTTAATGTTGTTTTCAGTTGCTCGAGTGGCTGTAAAATCTCTTGCACCAAAGTCCTTCAGATTCTCAATTTCAAGATGGGGAGAAAATCTAATGGGGAGAAAATCTATTGGGGAGAAAATCTAATGGATGCATTCTTGGACAGCTGAAAATAACAGGCTATTATTTACAAGGCCACAGGCACATTTAAAGGATTCCACAGGTATTGAAAAATATGCCTTGGAAGAGTTACATGCAATTTGTTTGCACATCTAGTCTCACAGATCCAATTCCCACGGGGAACTGGGGAAGGAAATAGTTCTTTTTTTTTTATTAGTTCTTTTAGTTTTACTTCCTAATACACAAATACTTGACTTTGCAATTTCTAAGGTAATTTTTTTTCTCCATAGTAAAATTGCTATGTACAATATTCAATACAAAAATCAAAAAACATGGAAGTTCATCTTTCTGCTTCAGGGTTCGTCCCTCGATATAGAAGAAATCCACTTCGTATTTTGTCACCTGGAATGTAAATTTTCAGCCTGTCCTGTGCAAGACCTCTCTCCTTTAGGGGAGTTACAGGAGGGACTAATTGGTTTCAGGCAGCAAATGCCACCAACTGTATTGTGCTTTTAGTTTTCTGGATTTAAAGTTTGCTTAGACACTTGTAGGAGGCTGTAGATAACTCACAGAGGAGGGGATGAGCTCGCTTTTTTAGTTGCACAAACCCAAACATAACTGAAAGGAGGCCTTTCAGTAGAGGTTTTTTCTAATGTAAATAACAACAACAAAAAAAAAAGGTAATTAAAAAAAAACCCAACTCAAAAAACCAAAACAAACATAGAAAAAAAAAAGGCAGATGGAAAAAAAAAACCCCCAAACACAACAAACCAACAATTTATGAGAAACCAATTAAACCCCCAGCAAAGCCAGAAGAAACGTGCCTGGTTATTTTGGCATGTGCTGCTATTGACTGATTTGGCCAAACCTGTCACGGCACAAACAAGTTTTTGCTAATTTAGACCTTTGACTTTTTTTCATTTTACCCCTGCAAGCAAATTGTGCTTTTTTCATGGAGTTCTTTCCTTATAATAGAAAAAAGTGCATATACAGATATATACACGTCTTTAGACACACTTTCCTATGTTAATAACGATAATAAAAATGTCCATAATGTTCCCAATTCTTAAAAAAATTACCATTCTGAATGTCTAAGCCAACAGCTTCTAAAGGTCAGTTTTTTAAGCACCTCACTCATCTCCCTGTGTATGTTTTCCAACTATGAGTAGAAAATAATTTCATTGCTAGAACTTTTACAAGTCTGTAACTAAGTGATATTTTAAATAGCTCATGTAAGATCTTTGCTACAAAAATGTACTTTCTATTTTTGGCCACAGTGCAGGCCAAAATTTTGTCATATTTTAGTATAAGAACCAACCAAATGCTACAAATTCCCAAAATGCACTTTAAGTAGTAGATAGTGAAATATGTCAGATATCACTCATAAAAAATTAACAGTATCATTCTAAATATCTAGGCAAATAACAGATTAAATTTGTTCATGGTACCTTCACAATCATAGAAAGGTTTATTACTACCTTAAGTACGTACAACTACTGAAAAGGAGTTGGTAACATTTTAGAGTTACTCTTCCAAAACATGAAGTTGTCTCCTAACACCAAGTTTTTATTATTTAAAACCTTCCATTACAAAATTCTGTATTCATATACAAGTGTATTTATTCAGACTTGTTCCACACTGTTTAAAAAAAGGGTTTTTTTTATGATGGTTAGCTTCAAAAAAGTTAATGGCAATTCTTGACTGCATAAGAAAATAATATTTATTGTGATAAGCTCACAGCCTTACAGTTGAACTAAAAAGAAATGCCAACAGACTTCATCAAGAGATGGATGAAACCTTCCTGGATTCCTCCATAAAAATACTACAGAGCTGCATGTTTACTAACTTTGCATAATTTACAGAACATTGGGAAGAAGAAAACACTTGGAGGAGCAGGAATTAGGGAGACTGGATAAATTGGAGTGAGTCTGTCTGGACAAGGAGCCCAGGCCCTCACAGCAGCACACAGGCATGGGGAGAGGAGGAGGAGCAATGAGCAGAAGGAAGAGCAGCCTGTGATTAGCTGGCCAAGGAATTTAGGGAGCAGAGGCAAACTGTTTAGGGAGCTAAGGCTGGAGACCAAGTGTAATTTTGGGAAGCAGTCAGCTGGCTGGATCAAATGATCAGGACTGGGTGGCTGGAGGTGGGAAACAGAACTATACCTGACTTAGAGACAAGTCAGAAGACCATGAATTGCCCAAGAAAAGAGATTAAACTGAACTGCCCAAAGAAGGGGCAGCAGTGGGAGGCATATTTGGGAATGGCAGGATTGGATGTAATCATAAGGAATGATGCTAAACTGGACAGTTGTGGTGGAAATGCCATGCAGGCATTAGCATGGATCAGGGATTAACACATCAGCTGAGGAATTAAAATCAGCACTGAGATCTCCCCCCGGGCCCAGCAGCAGGCTGGTGATCATGTCCCTCTGAAGAGACCTTTCCAAGAACTAAGATTAGAAACGTGCGGAATGAAGAGTTGATTTCCATCAACTCAGAGAAGAGACCAGGACAGGAAACAGGCAAAAAGCTGAGCCCTCCTGCTGGAAACCCACCTTCCCTGCCCTCCTGTAGCCTAAAGGCTACAAGGAGAACTCCAGAGCTATTAAACTTCCTGCTGCTCTGCAGGAGGCTCAGTCCGAGTTATCCCTCTCTCCTGTTAGTGCTGTGTATCAACAGCTATTTCTTTGCCACAAAGCCTGAACTGGATGGTCTAACTATTAACTATTAACATATTGAGTATCAGAATAGTCTCCCCTCAATTATTCTCAGGTAACCTTTTCAATCTGAACCATCTCAATAAATACCGTGACAGTGAGAGAATGATCCTGTCCAATTCTAGTTGTGGCAACACCCTGAGAAGCCAGACGTTAAATCCCAGTCCATACTCCATGATTATTTAACTTTTATACAAGGCTGAGTGAGCTCAAGAGAAGACAGTGAAGTTCCCAACCTGTACAGAACACATTCAAGGAAGTGAAACATATATTCAATTTTTTGCCAACAAAATACAGAAAGGAGAGCTTTCTAAATAGTCACTAGAGAAAAGACAACAAAAATTACTGCTTTTTTTTTTTTTAAATACTTAAATATTCATGCAAGTGTACCAAAAAAATATTTTGTTTGGAATGAAATAGCAGTTATTGTTTCAACCATGGTGTCTTCAATTAAGTAACTTTATATTAATATTTGGCCAAAGCTGACTTTCATACATTTTCTTGTTCCTTTGTTGGAATAAAAATTGTGCAACCTTAATGTTAAAAAAGTGTCTTGCCCACCCCCATACTTAGCACTTTTACTCTCTCTGTAGCTCAGATCCCGTTCTGTAAAATGGGAATAATTTGAACTTATTGAAATTTTGTGAGAATGAATGAACATGTAAATAATCAAGAAAACCATGATGGTACAACCACAGGCACCATGAGCACCCGAAGAAGCCTTGATTAAATTAATAACTTTGTTCATTTTCTTATGTTCTATCTTCCCTTATTATTAGGTTCCTGCTCTGCTAACAAAAAGAACAAATATTGAATACCTGCACAGTGTTTGCTCCCTATCCATCCTCTAACAAGATCAAAGCAGATATGTTGACAAAATATTAGGCAGTCCTTCATCTCAAGATGATCATGTTCATAAAAGGTGTGGACTTAAATAGAAATGATGTTGTGCAGTTTTATTTCCTAATACACAAATACTTGATTTGGCAATTTCTAAGGTAATTTTTTTTCTCCATAGTAAAATTGCTACGTACAATATTCAATACAAAAATCAAAAAACATGGAAGTTCATCTTTCTGCTTCAGGGTTCATCCCTCGATATAGAAGAAATCCACTTTGCATTTTGTCACCTGTCCCATTTACTCCTTTCAGCTGAGCTCAGGAAAAGTCAGTGATCTCGAGGCAAAACCAGATGAAGAGCTCACATGACTCCAAACAAAAAAGCAATTTTCACACGGCCTCTTATGAACTGAGCAGAAACAAGCAAGTCTGGCACGACTCAGTGTTCTACAAGACCTGCACAAAGGGCCTGGTTCTGAGGGGTGCTGGAGGTCTCTGGGTACTGAGCACTGCAGGATCAGGCTCAACTTGCTAATGACTTCTCCTAGTGTGGTGGGGATTAACCACAATGTGACTCCTGCACTCATTTGCAGCCTGAATGAAACAGGAAAAACCTCTTTTTGACTTTGCAAGGAATGGGTTTGTGCCTTTTCCTTTTTGCTGAGAACAGCCCCTTTTCTTTCCCCTAGACAAAACCAATGTTTTTTTTCTCACTGGGCTTTACTTGGAAACGCTAAGGATGTGTCACCCTCTCCAGAGAGTGACAGGCCAACAACTAGACCTTCTTTAACAGAGGACTAAGTTGTTGTTATACAGCCAATAAAAAACTATTGAGGTGGAATCAACCAAGGGTCCTCTTTCTGTCCAGCTCCTTTCCCAGGCACTGGAAACCTCAAATTCCTGACCATGGTGACAGACTGGAGTAGCTGCCAAAAGAGCACACAGACATGGCTGATGTCCCCCACACCTGCCAGGCAATTTCTTCCCCTAGGAAAGCAGAAAAAACAATGGAGCAGAGCATCCTTTCCTTTCTATTCTGTTTCCCAGGCTATAAATACATCCTCACCTAATGCCACAGCTCTCTTTCATTGGGCTGCTTTAACATATCGGGAATTATCAACACTGAAGTTGCTACTGTTAACTGTTTAAAGTTTGGACACTAAAAATTCCATGTCCTGTGCCTAGAAACTGTGATTATTACTTTTTCTTAGAAAATCCTTAAACAGTGGATGAGGGAAAAGCCATAAATGGGAATCAACAGGCCATTCTCTGAATGCTGGCACCAGTAAGAAGTGAAAAGTGAAGTTTCAGACTCTTGCCTGTCCTTTGGAACACAGCAACAGAGAGTTTGAAGAATAAGAAGTGAATTTTATCAATTTAGCTGCTTACCTTGAAAAGCTGTACATGCAGATGGAATGTGAGACTTCTCAAGGCTATGGCTTTTGAATTATGGTAAAAAAATCCTTAAATCTCCTAATTTTTCCCAGTTGTCAACATTGGTCAGTGGCAAGTCTGCTCACATTTAAAACATTAACAGCGAGAGCCTTTTTTAAGTAGGAAAACAGGAAAAAAGTGTCCAAACTCCCAAACTTTGCCTGCTGCTCCTCCAGCAGGATCAGACCCTTTTCACTGCAGAGCTACAGACGAGGAGTTATCAATTACAGGCTCCTAAAAATATTTTAAGTTTTGAACTTGTTGCATGTGCAATGAGATTCTTCTGAGCGTAGCAAAAGGCATTCAGAACCTCCTGCAGTATTGCTCTCTATAGTCTTTTGCTATTTTTTTAAACAAAGAACAATCCATCCAGGACAATAATTAAGTCTCTGGGTGACCCAGCTGTCAAAGCAGGTGGAGAATGCTGAAGTATCAGAGGCAGCATCCTCTGTACAGACCTGAGGAAGGGGAACTCTTGGTCTGCAGGCCAGAAAAGCTTCATAGTACTGCAAAACATCCTCTCAGTCATCGCTGCACTTGGGTGAGATGATGCTCAACTTGAGGAATAGATTTAGGAGCAACCAAAGCTACAGAAGCAAAAAAAGCTACAAATATTTCAACAGAAAAGCTGAAGGCTTTGTTTGCAATCCCCAGCCCAGCTGAGGACTTGGATTTGCTTCCAGTCACGAGTAAATAGGGGCTGAGTCCTATGGACTAGATAATAAAAAGGACACAGTAGCACTAGTTAAAAGAGAGAAGACTCCTTTTCAAAGCCAGAAATGAAGACATTCTTTTGGGCCTGGTGTATTCATTTTTGCACAGATAAAACCAAACCCATCTTGTTCCCCTGCACTTCTATGATGTAAATTCTGTGTGATACACAGCAACCTGTGCCTCCCTCAGCATTGGTAACTCTCACACTGACACCATCGGGCTTCAAAGCAACACACAGCACTGCTAAAACATGCATTGAGGCTCCCCCAAGCATTTTTCTTGTTAGGTTGGGTTTAATTAAAAAAAACCCTGAAGATATGGTAACTACTGTAGGAGACTGTGGTAACGTGCTGTCAAAGGAAAGCTGTAACATCAGCCTGACAGTTTGCAAATGCAGGATTGAGTCCTTCATGTAAACCAGCTCCCAATTCAGTAAGTAAATAGGATCACTATTCACAATAATTACCACTCTAATGCACAGATTAACTCAAGATTGGATGGTAACAGATAAAAGAAAAAATCAAAAAAATAAAAAAATCAAAACAAAATCAAAAAACCACAAGAAAACAAAACAAAAAAAAACAAACCCAAAAAACCACAAAATTTTTTCCCCAGCAGCTGACCCCTCACACAATAATTTGGCTGTATATGGCCACAGCTTAGAGAAATCTCAGTTGCAGCCTTGGCATGGCAGAGAGCAAAGTGTAAAGGTTCTGAATGCTACGGTTGTTCAGAGGAAACCCAGAGCCTTCCCTCTTCCCCTCACGGGCACCACCTTAATTACTACTAAGGAACCCGGTCGTTATGCAAATGAACTCAGCTCTGGGATTGGGGATGGAGGATTCTCACACACTGTCAACAGGAGCTCTGAAAATAGCAAAGAGCAGATGCTCAGTGCAGACCCCATGAGCATCTTTCCTCTTGCTATTTGTTTCAACAAGTCTTTCAATAAATTTACTGCTCCAAAAATCAGAATTTACAAAGTAGTAAAGCAAGGTGACAGGAACAAGACCTCTGGCTAAGTGAAATAATATTGCTGGTAACACTTATCTACAGATTAGAAGATGATTTACTGGGCAAATTAACTAGTCTAGTTTACTTTGTATTAATCACTCTCTGATCTGCCTTGCACATCTATACATAAAAACCCTCCACTGTGCATTTATATCTGATATTTAAGACACATAATTAATTACAATCTTCTCTTAATTCTGATTAGTTATTTTAATGCAACATGAGTCCTGACACTTATTAAAGCTCATTCTCAAACTAGTGTGTCATATCTATTTTAAATTTTGAAGCCATGCAACATCATACCTACTTCAATTTTAACAAGGCAAGTAATTTTCTCAGCAGGAAAGGACTACATTTATTTTCTAAGGGTGAAAAACTGGGTAACTTCAGTTTTACTTGGAGAAAGTAGATAAATTTAATATCTTAAGCTATTTTAGCCAGCAGGCTGTTAGCATTACGAAAAGTTTGTCCATAGCACAATAAAGAAAGAAGTTCCAAATAAATGACAAATTATTTTGTTTACCTTGTCTTTTTTTATTTTTTATTTTTTTTATTTTAAAAGTGTAGGAATATATATACGCAAGACTAAATCTGATTATCCCTTCTGGTTTCATAAGCCATTCCTAACTTATCCAAAATCAGGTAGGCATATGTGCCCCAAATTTTAAGGATTTCAACTCCACTGTAATTTGCATTCAAGTTTAGCTGTAGACTCATGTTTGGCTTCATTTTTAGAGGACTCTGAGAAGGGACATGCTTAAAATGTATTTGTATGGGCATCAAAATAAACTGACATAGGAAATTAGGCAATCCAAAGATGAACACTGACAAAACCCCACAAAACCCTAGAAACATGAGGAGACAAAACTTAGTCTGTGCCCTCTATATAATTTAATTAAATGTTGCTTACTCCTCTGGATAACTGGAGCTACCATTCAGTGGCTGAATTGTGAATATTTTTGAATGAGCAAAAAAATACAGCAGGTAAATTATGTTAGTACTGGAGAAAATACTTTCCTCATTTACTCTAATTATATGAAATCTTAGTTCAAGTTATCCTAAAGAGCCATAAGATATTTTTGGTACAATGATGAAGTCATAGCAATAAAAGATGTCCCCTAAGAAACTCTTACTTAGTCTGAAACATTATCTAGGGAGTGGGTAGAGTTGATATACTTTGATTTAATACTTCAAGTGTGTTCAGATTATTGAAAATTTTAACAGAAAATGAAGTTACAATTTTACCCAGGGAGTTTATGCATCTTTCATATTGTTCAGGTTTAATTTAGTTTTGGGGGGGGTTTATTTTATTTTTAAATAAAACAGTATTATTTACTAAAGCAACACTTACTGCCCATGAAGGCTAAATTAACTGATGTAGCAAGACAAAAAGGCTCAGAGAGAGACAATAGCACATGCCCATATTCAAGGTAATTGTGTCAATGTACAGTTCCCCCTTCAAGGGCACTCTTAATTCATGGTTCTTTCAAAGTGTAGCTGTTGCTGTCCTGAACATAAAACAGAGCTCTAAACATACAGCCTTAGATTAAGGCTCTGTCTTAACAACAAAATTAATAGGTCCTCAAGAAATTCTAGTTACCCAGAATTGTGTGACACACGTTAAATTGTGAGATCATTGAGTATTAAAAGTAACATTCCATTTCTATGACTGTCTGAACACACACTGTGCCCTGCAAGAAACAAATATGCTACTGAACTGCATTGATTAAATATTTAGAGTGAGAAAAAAAATATGCCACTACAAAAGCAGACCATGCTTTGCAAAGATATACTTTTCTTCTAACAGTCTAACTAGAAATCAGAATCCAGGAGACATGAGAGAGTTAAACTCTCCCATTATTCCAGCTGAATAACTAACACTTACATAGTGCTTTAAAATATAATGAGATGCAGAAGACAGAGTATTAGATAGCTGAAACAAGGATGAAGATGCAACTCTCAAACTCTTAAGAAACATTTGGGGAAAAACAAAAAAATTACAAAAATATTTTAAATCCTCCTCTTTTTCTCCACCTCTGCCTCCTCATTAGTATGGGTTTGAGGCTCTTTCCTCCAGCAGCAGGAGCCAAGCTCCCGAGCAAGTGGCACACTTTGTTCTGTGTTCTTTCAGGATATGGAATTCCTTTCCTTGTAGAAAAAAAAGAGTTAAAAAAAAACCCTCCTCTAAAAAAAAAAAGAGTTAAAAACCCTCATCCTGACTCTCTTTGGCTGAATAAGAAAATTCCCAAAGGAACTCACATCACTAAGTGCCATAATAGGGTTACAAGGTATCTAATCAAGTGTAAACAATCGAGTTATTGGAAGATAACAAATAGTCTGATCAAACATTAAGTTCATGTGCACTTACTCCCAAAATTCCATCACTGGAGAAGTGGCATTTTGTAAAGAGACTTGACTGCAGTTGCTCATGTTAAGTTTTTGAAATTCCACACAGTTTTCTATAAAAGAACAAAAAAAAAGTGTTTGTTATATTGAGTGCAAGTACATTTTTTTCTTCTCCGTGCACCTTGTGAAGCCACCATTCTACAATATATTTGCTGTACGTGTAACACTGTGTTTTGATCAGCAGACCACAGGCCTATCCCAGAAAAATATCCATGACCACTCTCCTGTAACACTTCCCAAAGGCACATTTCAATGGCAAGGGCCAATAAAACCCCTCAGGCAGAAAGACATGTTGAGGAACTGAGGCAATGGATTGGGAATTACAGCATATTCCAAGTTCAGTGGTTTATGGCAACAAATGACATATGGAACATGGCCAGCAACAAGCTTCCACTTTGCCCTAATGTGGCAAGTGAATAATTCCTCTGGCTTTTTATTATTATCATCTCCAGCACAGAGAAGGGAGGCCAAAGCAGCTCAGCACTGCTGAGTTGATGTGTCGTATTTGAGCAGCCAACAACACTGGTCAAGCTCCTCTGCTGGGTTGCCACAACTGATACCAAAGCCTTCCACATCCATTGGGCCCAAGACTAGTTCCCTAACATTAACTGTAAGAGTTCAGGCAGTTTTAGGTGTGCTCAAAGGCCATGATAATGGCCATTTAACAGAAAAACATGAAAGACAGTACAATTGGTACGTGGTTTGAAATAGGAGAGCGATATAAGGAATAAATACACAAAACTTCAGGAATAATGGAAATAAGGGCACTGATAGGAAATCCTCCCCATAGGTGTTTGTGATCCAGAAATGCAATAAGCAGAGAATTACACATAAAAATATCAGTGAAGGGAGACAGATGAAGAGCCCTGTACTGCAAAGCCTCACAAACACACACCTCATCGTTCATGCAGGAGGCTACTTTGCATGCTGTAAGAATTATGTATGCAACTAAATTTCCAGAAGGAGCTTGATGAACATTTTCCCTCAACATCTGGCGTTTGAAAGAGCAAATCCAAAGATCCACATCTAATATTTTGCTCTCCATTCAAATGCCTCCTGATTTCATTAGAGTGAAAGAGCAAGATTGCAACCTGTCATCAGGTCCGTCTCTGCAGCAGAATTCACTCACTGGATTTAGGGAGAATAGGTATGATTGCAAATGAGAGTCTTGGGTTTTAGCCAGAATATCTTACAGAATTAAAAAAAATCCAAAATCTTCTTCTTCTGCAATATATTCTACAGAAGCAAATGCTTATACAGTGACCTAAACCAAAAAGGTATGAGTAAGTGTTCACTCCAGGTTTCCTTTATCATGGGATGTGATTGGCCCATTTGCAGTGACTTTTCTACAAGAATAGTTTTGCTCATGGCATTTTAGTGTATTAATCAATTATTTGGAAGGTTTTTGTATAGGGATAATCTCCACTGAGTTCATACCTGTATTCCATTCATGCCCACAGGTAGCCCAGGGAAGTTCTGTAGTAAAGCAGTTAAACAAATAGAAGATAGCCCATGCTAAAATAATGATGTAATATACATTTAGGTGTGCCTCTATCACTTGGGTAGCATAGCCAATGCCTAGAGAAAAAAAAAAAAAAATAAGTGAGACATGAGAGAAAACTCCTGCTTTTCAGGTAAGTTAAAAACAAATGCTTACTATTTTAAATGTATCTTAACTTCAATTTTGATACAATTTATTTCATTTTACTTCAAGGTCAACGCACTCTTTTGCAGTAGGAACATAGAAGTGTTTGTTACCTTCAAACAGAGGGCAAACTTTCCTCCAGCATGTAATGCCTCCTTCACTAGTGAACTGTCCCAAGGCCGTCTCCAGGAAAAATACTGGTATTCCACAGCAAATGAAAAAAACCACATATGGGATGAGGAAAGCACCTACAAGGGAATATTGAGTGGGTGTTGGTTATAAGGAATGCAGTTCCTTGACAACTGAGTGAGAATTCTCCTAGTAAAGGAAGGATCATTTAGCTCTCAGACATCAAGCTGACAGTGCAGGAAGCGTTTACTCCTGGCCCCAAATATCAAAAAGTTGACCTGTAAGCCAATGTCTTGGACTAAAAAAGGCCAGATCAAAGTTCCTCAGCATAGACTAAAGTCTGCTCATGTGTCTCTCAAACACTGAAAAGATTACAGTCTTGCTCAGCCACAAAGTTCTGCACTGATCATCAACCACATCAGTCTGCACTATCTTCTCTTCCTTGCTTTTCCCCAGAAAGAAGGAATGAAGAAACTAAATCCAAGAAGTCCTTTGTATATTATTTACATAAGCCTCATGATAAAGGTTATGGAAAAGGAACAGACTTTAGAACTACTTATAAGAGCAGGAAAGCAGGATTTTGCCTGATCAGCTAGAAACATTAATGTGAAATTCTAGGGAAATAACAAAGCATCAGCAACTCTGTCAGATGCCCCCAGCAAACTCCAGTATAGATTATGAACCACATCAAAACTCAAACACAACCAGTAACAACTGCTGTGCTTTAGTCACCTTGATTAGAAAGTTAAGACAACTAAAAACAGTTGCTTTTATTTGCAGTTTGTTTCTTCAGAGCCAGCACAGCACCAGAGATTGCTTCACTAGTAGTCTCTTCCCTCAGCTGGGAAATTTTCCTATAGCTGAATCTCATCTGCCTCTCAAGCAATCCATGAGGATTTCACAAAGACTGGAATCCTTACAGCTAAAACAGAATTTACTGTGCATATTGTTTTGAACAAGATCTGTATAGGCCAGGTGAACTGCTGGCCAGTATCACATCCAGCTCACAATCACAGTGAGTTTAACGTGGCAACTTGTTGAAATCCAAAGTATTTGCTTTGACTGTTTTTCCAACACTGTTCTACCGCAGGTATACATCATGGGAGTCAGGTTTCCCAGCTTGTAAAAAGATCATATTCCAAGACATATCGAATTCTAATAAAAAGAAATTAATTTTCCTAAAATCTCCAAATAAATATCTACAAGAACAACCTAAAATTATAGAAGCTTATGCTTACACAGCCTGTCATGACTCAGAGGAAGTGCCAGAGGGAGGTCAGAGCTCCCAAGTTCCACACTAGAGCTTCTAGGTTTGTTCTGTATCTAGCAAGTTATTTCATGGCTAGCTCATGTATTTTACCATTGTCTTCACTTAGCACACACTAAGCAGTTTGGTGCATCAGATGTAAACACTGAAAACAAACTCTGGTCAAATTCCACCAGGGCACTCTGGAGAATTACAGACCCACAGGTCACAGACCAAGCCTTCATTGAATAAAACTGGTCAATGGCAAATTCCCCGAGGTGCCAGGACATGACCAATTAGATCACACACACTAATTCTATTCTTAAGGAATAGAGTAGTGATTCAATATGATATTTGAGTATGTACTTTACCATCAAATAACCCTAAACCATGATTAGAATTCTTCCTACCTAATGTTAGAGCCTTTAAAAAATGATAGCATCACATTTGGACAAGGTAGCACATGCCTACAAATGGACATGGAAAGGTGGCTGTGTGGACAAGAAAATGACACACCAAAGATACATTTCTATTTTTTCCTCTTCCAAAAGTTCTCTGGGAACACTTTGACAATCAACGAGAAACTGTCCTGTAAATCACATCCAGCATATTAATATTTATGTACTAACAGCAGTATTTGGTAACATCATTCTGGAAAGAGGTGAACTCCTGCTATCTTAGTTTTACCCAAGTACAGATATATAGAGAAAGGCACTACAAACAAACATGTCTTCCACAGCACTATTAGTCTTAGAGAAACAGCAGACAAAATGGGCCAAAACCATGCCTGAATTCGGACAAGGAGGAACAGGGAAAATAAATTTGGTGCAGTGTTGTTAGCGAGGAAACCCCTCATGGGACAGATCTTTGCATCTCAGCCACTAACATACAATTTTCCTCCCAGCCCGTGTGGTTACACTCACGCTGCCTTAAGCAGGGAGAACGTTGAACCCAGTCCACAGAATTCTAAACTGAGTTTTTAATTTACTTTTCTTTCTTCGTTGCTTCATAAGTCACAGATGATGTGCTTATTCTCAACTATCATATATCTTACACAGTTTGTACTTAACTATGACCAGTACATGCCACGTGGTCTTACTTCTGTACAAGTTAAGTCTGTTCTTTTCTCTCTCAAATAACATTCATATTTTAAATTTATTAGGGTTTGCTCTCTTCTTTGAGCAACCATCAGTTTTGACATCTTCCCCTACCTTACTGTAGGAACTGGGGAAGCACTGAGGAAGAAAACAAGTACACTGAGTAACAAAAATTTCTACATGATGAAGAATTTTGTCTTTGTGGCATTATCAGAAAAAACATGCATCTTCTCCAAAGTATTCTGCTTGAAAAATAAACTGTTACATTCTTTCCTGTGTCAAACAAACTTACTGAAGTATGCTTGGGTCTGATTGCCATGTAGAAGAAAACACAGACCGTATTACTCTAAGGGAACATTGGCTTCTTCTATATTAAATATCTCATGAAAAAAAATACAGCAATTTACTAACGTAAAAGCAACTCGTAAAAGTAACCCACACAGTGTTTCTAGAAAAAGAAAGAGAAATATGATTTTTTTTCCTAGTTGTCAGATGTTTTACACTTCCCTCTCTGCACATATGCTGAAATCTTGAGCTCGTATCTCTTCCTAGCGTAATAAATCACTGCAAAGCGTCCTTAACTGTTTATTTCCCACGTTTAGGGTGAGCAGTAAATCAACATATGATGCCATCTTACCTCCTCCATTCTTGTAGCAAAGATATGGGAATCTCCATACGTTTCCCAACCCAATAATCTCCCCTGCCACAGAAAGCACAAATTCAACTTTATTGTTCCAGTGACCTCTTTCATGAACTTTCTTATCGTTGCTGTGGACAAGGTTGGTGCTTGAGGCTTCCGGGTCCAAAGCATCTTCTGGCTTGCCATTAATTATAGGAATAGTCTTTTCAGCTGTCATGTCTTTTCAGCCTTGGGGAGAACAAAAGGAAAACACACAGATGTTTTGAGACACTTGCTGGTACTAATCTTCAATGACTAAAGTCTCTCAGCATGTCATTGGCACCCACGTAAATTGGCAGGTGCAAGTGAAGGAAGCTGGAAAAGTTGTAAAGCAGGCAAAAAAGGAAAAGATGGGGGGGGAAAGAGAAGCTTATATAGAAGAGAAGGAGTTGATTTCCAAGTTGAGACAGATAACTTAGGAGGGGATAGTGAAGCCTTTCAAAAATCCCTCCCCAAGCAAGGATCCCAGCTTGACCAACCTACCAGAGGACAGAGATGATCTGTGCCTTGCGGGCACCCAACTGAGAGCAGAAGCAGACGGGGATGTGGAGGAGGGGGCCTGGCCGGTTCTGGCCTGTCTGGAGGAGCAGGGAAGCTCCGGGACTACTCACCCAGGGCTCTGCCCGTGCCTGCGCGGCGGGGACAGGGGCCGGCGGTGGCTCAGCGCTGCGCTCCCCGCGGATCGCCCCGAGTACCGCTCTCCGCTGCGCCGCACGGAGACACGGGGCGGCACGGGCGGGCAGGGGAAGGCGGGGAGAAGGCGGACGGCGTTAGGATACCGAGGGAAGCTCGCCCTGCCCGGCCCGGCGGGGGTAGGATGCTCCCCACTCTGGCTGCAGCCGGGATTCGCAAATGCTCAGCCCTTCCCCGGAGCGATGGTATAACACCCGCCTCCCCCCTCCGCCCACCTCAGGCTGTCCCGCCAGCTCCCCCCTCCTCCTCTTCCTCCTCCCCGCCACCAGCATCACCAGCCGAGCATCCCCAGCCAGGGCCGAGCTCCCGGCAGTTCCCAGCCCCGCGGGTGTTCCCGGTCCTGAGGGCGGTTCCCAGCGCGCCGCTCTCTCTCCCCGGAGCCGGGGCTGTCCGCATGAGGCGGGGGGGGTGGCGCCCGGTGCCGTGAGGAGCGCCCCCGCCGCCCGCACCTGGCGGCACCCGCAGAGCGCGCCCGGCCCGCCCTTGGATGGGATGCGATGGATGGGGGTTTAGCGCAGGCCTGGCGGGTTAAAAAAAGGAACAACAGGACACCGATTCAGCTGGAAAGGACTGGGGAGGGGGGAGGAGGAGGAGGGGGAGGGGTTGAGGGACAGACGGGATAAAAAAGAAACCTAAGGGGAACATTTAGAAAGTGTGGAAACAATGTGGGCGCTTTCCAGTTACACTAGGAGGAAAATGCAGAAGAGCAGCCCGTGTGGGCACTTCTAACCAGGGTTTGGCTTAAAATTCAAGCAAAATAAGTCTAAAAGAGAAGCAAGAATAGGAGGATACTTCCTCCTGTGCATACAAATGGTTTTGTTTCAGGTTAAATAAAACGTCTCAAAGAAAGAGGTTTTTTACCTGTTAAACCCCGCACGCCCTTTTATTTTTGTGGTAGTTCTCTCATTTCCAGCCCAGGTTTCTCAACCCAAACTAAATACCTCTTCTGTTCTTCGTCTCTGCAGTTTCTCCTTGGCAAATGGCAGGACCAGAGGCAGGTTCCAGGTTCAAATCTTCCCTTGGATCCACACTAAGTTGCAGATATGATCACCAAGGCTTTGCTCTGCAGCTCCAGGAGATGCACTTCAGAACACAGTCTCCTAAATCTGGGATTCCATTTAGGCATGCTGGAGAACGCTGTCCCAGAGACAGCCTGCTCTTCCATGGGAATTCTTTCCCTCTTCCTCTACATCCCCATGGACTTTTCACCCTGCTAGGAAATCCGTTTGCCAGCACTTAATGGAAGACAACGGAAAGATTCTCATGGATAGATTTTATATTAACTTGAGCTGACTTTGGAACCTAGAGCTGGATCATACCTTGCTTGTACATGTAGCCTCAGAGTGTTTATCATTGAAGCTCCTGCTGTGGTTTAAGCTTTTAGAATTTTGCTTGTAAGTTATGCATGTCACAGGTGTGGGCACTGGGGCCTCACCCTACATTCTCTGTCAACTCTCTCTCACATAAACTCTTACACCTAACAGGTGCAGGATGAGGCTCTTCCATTTCTTCTTCATGCCAACATATATAGCACCAGTCAAACCTATATTGTGAAATTAAAGACTGCCAGAGTTGATAAAACTGCAGAATTCTGATTTTGTTTTTAAAGCATCCTTCCCAGAGATATCATTACCAGTGCTGGGCTTGATTCTGGGTGGGGCTTTTTGTGGCTTGTCTTCGTTTTTAATGCAGCTGGTACTCATTAATTGAGGATGGAATAGATCAATTTTTTCCAACCTGGCTTTGCACAAATCAAACTCAGCTTTGAGGGTTTTTTTGTTGTTTTATTTTTCTCCCCCCCTTCTTCCTTTAGTTTTCAGCAGGGATCAAAACAGACACTGTTCTTCTGTATTCCAGCCAGGCTTAGCAGGCTCAACAGGAGACACTTAAACATCAAAGCTAAAACTGAATTCTCATTTCGTTCCTGTGAGTAATTCTAAAAATGGAGGCAAGCTAAGGGGCAGTAAATATTTGACTGATGATCCAAAACAGGGGAGAGACCAGTCTTCTTCAAATAGACTAACGATACCACATTGAAGGGTCCTGCTGCAAAGGACAGTCTATAGGCAGATGAAAAAGGTGTCTAATCAGTGATGATTTGTTCAGTATTTGAAAAGTTTAATTCCTGTTGTCAAGTGTCTTATCCACTGCTGTATTCTTGCGCTGATTCCCATTCAGTCTCCCACCAATTGAAGTGTTCATGGAAGTAATTGTTAGCTGCTAATCTTTGTGAACACTTCAATGAAATGCAGCACCTTATTTGCAACAGAAAACTTCACAAATTTTAGAATGGTTTGATAACCCTGGGATTTTTTTTTTAATTATTATTCTGGGGGAGTCTTCTCTATAGCAATGAAAAAAATTCTCTGGACTACAGGCTATGTCTCAGTTCAATCACTAACTGATGTATGTCATGCTGCTCATCATGAATTCATGCCTGCTTTTCCAGCATGTTGGGAGACCTGCATGTGACCTGCAATCAGAGCTCAGCTCAGGGGTGGGATGACAGCAACCTTGGAACTGTAAGGCAGGAGACCAATAACCAGCAGTATCAGAAGGTTGTTACTAGTAAAAACAATAACTACTCCTAAAACATCAGTACACTACCTAAAACATTAGTACATATTCATAGAAGGACCTGCAGTATCACACATCAAGCATTCCAGTTATGTCCAAGCAGATTCCTTCTGCCTTGTCTGCTCCTCATAATGGAGCATCAGTTCTGCAGAAAGCTTTAGGAGTGTTGCTCCCAGCTCACTCACCACAAGTTTCCTGGCCATTCCTTTCAGGCCCCACAAAGCAAATGCTGTACCTTAACAAAGCAATTCAAGTTCTCCTTTATTCAGGTTTGTCTCCACACACCCAAGGAAAACTTTACAACTCTATACAGACAGTACAGGGGTGGGAGTGGAAATTAGATGTTTCTACTTGGTGCTGGGAAATACCAAATGTTCTAAGGCTACATTTATTTAGATTGTAAATTGAAATTAATAGAGATAGGGGAATTTATATCTAGAGTAACATGAGAAAACAAACTCCAAGAAAAGCCATGTTCCCACAGGATTCTGACAGGATGCTAAAACACCTGGCCCAGATGTACATAGATATTCCCAGAGGAATAATCACTCTATCCAAGCCTCTTTGGTTACTTCCAGAGCTCATATTAATTTGTCCTGTTCTAGAATTTCTACCTGGTCCATACTTTGAAGACACAAACACACAGCATGGAAAAACCAACACAGGTAATAGAGAGATCAATGCCATGTTCACACAAGTGATTAATGGCAGCAAAATATGTGATACAGCTTTGGAAATTAAAAACCTTGGCCTTGGCTCCATTTCTTCTCCTTATTGTAACTCTGTTATTTTATGTGTTGTTTCTGCAATTCAGAACCCTGTGACAGTATAATTGAGGGGAGGAAGGAAAAACAATCCTCTCCAGATTTAAAAAGTTCAGTTTAGATTTCATGTAAGCAAAATGTGCACAAGCCTTTACACAATGACTTCACAAAGTTGGACTCTTCATGGGTAAATAGCTACACAAAAGCAAAGAAATACAATAAGGATTTCATTAGTGATAACAATCTGACACAATATTTTGGATCAAAAGCCTCAAATCACAGAGCAATTTGTGAACATATAAGATGCCTTTAGCTATTCTGTTATAGAATGGACTTCAGTCACAAAGCAATTGGCTGTCTGATTTGTGCCTAATCAGTTTTCTGCAAGGAGAAAAAAAAGATTTATTTGTTGTAGATAACTTTAAGTAAAGCAACAACTGATTGTTGGGCTTCTATTTAGAAAGGTTTAACCATTATCATTGTAGATATCTCTCTACTTAATTTATTGCCTGTGCCACACAATGGTTGAGATCCTGAATTTAGAATTGAAGGGAGCAGCAAAAATCACTTTTTCATCTATTGATGTTGCCCTTTGGGGGCCTTTTCTTGTCCCTTGCTGTCAGTCTGAGATCCATATTTTCTTTGCTATGTATATTTTATCTTTCAGTATCTTGAGCTTCCTAAACATGGGTTTTACAGAGAGCCAGCACTTGGACAGAACCCCCAGTAGTGAGGTTTATGCACAATTCCCAAGTGAGCAGTCACCTCTGCAGCTGAATCAAGACCTTGGAAGCATCTATAAATGACAGCACTAAACCAGACACACCTATGGAATGATGTTTTAATGTTACTTACAAATGGCACCAAATAAAAAAATACCAATTAGACACCTCAGAAGAACCAGATACACACCACCACAAAACTGTCTTCCCACTAACAATTGTAGTCAATCATCTTTCCAGATCAGAAACTGAATTTACAGTCTTCATGCAGATATAAGTGTCATCAGCACATCTAACTCATAATTATTGAGAGGTGTTACGACCTGGAAAAGGAGTGAACTCTGAGAAGAGTTTGTGCTCAGATCCTCTGGGTGTATTTGCAACTATATCAAGATTTCAGAATTTGTACTAATAAAGGTACTCAGTGAATAACGTCAGAATATAATTCAGATTATAGATGCTCTCTGCAGGCACCTGAAGTCCTTTATCTCATCCCAGACATTCTTTCTTGCTGCATAAGAAAGTGGGCGTTACTTTGTGCACTGTACACTCCAGGTTTATCTGGGAAGACTGCTGGGGATTCACAAAGTTTAAAAAATTTAACTTTAAATCCACCCCCCGTGTGGAAAAGAGTGAACCTGACAGGAAGAAGCATCTCCCACAAGCCCTAAGCAGTGCTCCAGTGCACTTCTGTACAAACAGCCCACCTAGCCAAGCTGGATTAATCCTGGAGTTTCACACAACCTGACTTGGGTTTCAGGCTTTAGGCTGAGCCTGTAGTACGGTAATTAAAAAATAAATATATATTTTCCAGCTTATAGATGAAACTAATCATCAATAGCTAAAGTAAATAAACATGGAAGTGTAAATATTTTGCAATTAATTTCTCCTGTCCTGATTCAACAGCTCAGTATGATCACCTATGTTTAATCTTCAAGGTCCAGTGCAGGTCCCTCCCAAACATGGTGACCTGTGCAATACTCATGTTCAGGGAGGGGTGGCAGCAACGCTGCACAGTCTGGCAAATGTCGTTTTAAAATACCTTAGAAGGAACAACAACAAGTTACCCTAAGAAATGCAATCCTAAGATGTGAATGAGGGAGTGGTTTGGTTCAGGTTTAGACCTGAAACAGGAGAAAAGCTCCAAAAGACAGGTCAACCTATAAGGAAGATGATTTACCTTTCCCACTCCAATGCAAAATAATAAGAAATACGTATTACCCCCAAAAAATTCCAACTCAATCGCATTTTTTATTTTTGACATGTCTTTGAAATAAAGTGTAACATCAATGTATTGCTTCAAAATTAAGAAAAGAGGTCCCATATTTCCAGAATATTGCCTTTATTGAAGTCTCTTTGCCTGAAGCTGAATGTCAGTAATTGTCTGAATAATATTGATCAGCTCTTATTAAACATGCCCTGTCATATTCAGTATTTCGCTATATTTTAGCACTGTCAGCATTTAAGCACTGGAACAAGACTTTAAGTAGTGTGTGTTAAGTTCCCTGAAGCAGCCCTAGGATATTCCTACAGACACTGTGCTACTGCAACTGCTCTGCCACATAAATTACATATGACAACCTGGACTAACTCAGCAAACAATCCTTTCCTGAGCCGTCTGCTGGCACATTGCTAATTAAAAATTAATTGCCTTCAACAAGGTTCCTGCAGAGCAGATGATGTGATACTGCAGATGTTCCAGCCAAGTTGCATTTCTGTGCAGTGTTGAAAAGTATCCAAAGATTTTTTTTTTTACTACTTTGTTTTTTGCCATTTTATTTCGAACCAGAAATATATTCCTTTTGTTATTGTTTTTAAGTCTGCTGCAGTACTTTAGTACTGAAGAAACTCCTCTTACTAAAAAAATTTCTTTGCATCTGTGACTCATGGTTGATTCACAATCATCAACCCAATCATCACCCAGTTGACCTCAAGCCAATACCTGTAGATTTATAACCCGAAATTGGGTCAAAATGGAACTCAGTTGTTAGAACAGAAAACTAAATTGTTATAAAACACCACCTCTCTATGCCCACCAAAAGCAACATCTCATTGTTTCAAGAGCCAAAAAGAGAATACTGTCACATTTTATGGCATTCCCTCACTAAAAGGTACAGCCATGTGCCAGTCCTTCTTTGTCTTTCCCAGCTAAAAGAGGGACTGTGTTATTGTAGACTCCAGTCCACTGGAAAGGCAAATGGAGAAGATACAAAAGTACCAGATTATGCATAATTTCATACCTGCTGATCAATTTTTTTTTCTTCAATGACTTCTTAAAGGTGAACAGAAAAAATCAGTGATGGAAGAAATTCAGAATAAAAAGGCAAACAGCACATTTGGGTGTGCAAAGATGTGCCAGAGGAAAGAAGAACAGCAGGTGGATCCTGACTCTGCTGGCAGAGATTTCAGAAGCCTGACAATGGGTATGTGGGAGGGCAAGAGGGGACAGCTATGAATTGCTGCTGCACTCTTTCAGGCACAGGTGGCACCAATTTGGGTGTTAGGATGCAGGCACAGAAGACAAAATAGGCAGATTCCTACCAATAGGAAAATTTCCTTGAAACTTTGAAGCAGTGAAATTGTTTTAATGTGATGTTTAAAGCAGAGGCATGAAGAATTATTTGTTATTCAGATGAGTCAGGACATTTCTAATAGTTCCTACTCTCTCTCTCATCTCTGTTCCTTTCCTATCTACAGGAGAGCTGAGACTGATCCTCCAGGATCTGCCTAAGTTACAAAGAGCAGCTTAAAATACCCTTCTCTCAAATTCTTTTCCAAATGTCTGGCACAGAGTAGAATCACAGCACCAGAAACATTGAGCCTCATCCATAGAAAATTCAAGTCATGAGAGAAGAAGATATTTTGCAGAAGGTCATTTTATACATAACTTATGCCAAAGGCTTAGGTCTGACTTCCTCAATATCCTGGTGTCTGTAGGGCAAGTCACAGGCAATGCATCATGCAGAGAGGAGACAGTTCATATTCTGAAACATGAAGGTCTGGCTTCCCAAGAGGAGAAAGAAGAGTTTGGCTCATTTCTTTTTACAGTCTGTACTAAGAAAGGCAGTAGAACTGCTCAGTGGAAGGAAACAATCAATTGGTATCCTGTGCTCCCACCATCATCTCTTAGTTTAGGCACAATGTGTGGTGAAGGTAATCCCCCAAGTAGTACCTATTTCTTAAACATTTTCTCTAAAATTTACTCATTTTTGGGGGTTTTTTTTGGATGGGAAAAATTCCTTATGCTGAAGAATGCGTGTCATCAATTTAAGAAACCAGTTTTTTTCAAAGTTTAACTTCTTCTGATTATTGTTCTAGTCATTGTTTCCTCGTGACTTGAAGTGCCAAGTTAACTAAAATAGGAAGAACTCTAATTAATGACATTGACAGCAGCAGCTCGAGGTCTCCTTATCAGGTGTCATGTTTACTTGTCCCACTGGAAAAAGAAGACTCTGTTGATGGAGTCAAGGCTGAATGTCCTAAAGTGTAAGAGCATAAGGGGCATTTACATATAGCAGGTCTTCATTAGCCCTGGTATTAACAGGTGTAGAATTTTTGAGAGCATCAGTCTGTGTTTTGCAATCAGCTTTTCCACCTGTTACTGATATTAAATATCATTCAAGTGTAGAAAGATGGCATCATGAAGAGGAAAATTTCATTTGCAGATGTATCCATAATCACAACCTTTCCTTTCAGCCTATTGAACATCTTTTGCCTGAAATTAATCTCATAAGAAATTAAGAATTTGAGGCCTAAAGATAATATTTTTCAGGAACTAAATTTCCAAGATGACCTTTTCTGCTGGACAGGGACAGAATACAGCACTTGACTAGTTGTTTGCAGTTTGAAAGGGGATTATGCACCTCAGCCATTGACTTTTGGGTTGATTAGAGCAGCTGAGACTAAGGAGATATGGCTCTGTGTCTGTAAGTGCTTTTATCTTTCCAGAAAGCCCAACAGTTTCCCCAATTCTTTACTAACATTACATGCAGAATAAAGAGCTGTAACATACATAGTAATCGAAAAAAATTAAATCAGGCAAAGTTTTCTTCTGAGGTTTGTTTTTATGAGAAGCAGTAAGGGTTTGGAGCAGTAGCTCTTAGTGGAACTAATTTCAGGTCCTTGTTAGTGATGATAAGAAAGCACTACATTTCAGGTGCTTGTGTTAAATGGATTTTCAATTCTAAGTTGATTTTTTTTTTAAAGTCTGCTTAAGCTCATTAAGAGTTTCCCAGTTCAGACCCAGGTTTTACAAGAGCCTTGAATAAGGAACAGAGCAGTGTCTCTCCTCTACAGCTGAGCTCCTGGAGACACTGAGGGATGGTTTCACCTGCCTTCAATAAAGAAGAAACTTTGAGGTGCAATACCTGTTCTGTTTTCTACTTTACTGCTTGGATACTCAAAGAAATAACAACTGAAGTTCATCTGCTGTGTGGCCAACAAATCTGCAAGACAGACTGCAGGTATTAAACATGGATTTTGTGAACTGTAACCCAAGTCACTGTGTACTAAATGTTACAATAAACTGATATGCACACTGGGTTTTGTGCTCTGACCATCACTGTGGGACTGTGATTGTGCCACAGCATAATAACCCATGGAGGGGAGTGACATCCTCCAGCAAGACACAGATTAAATTTTGTGTGGATTGTTACATGTGAGTGAATCACAGAGTCACAGAGTTGGGAGGGACCCACCAGAATCATCCAGTCCAACTCCAGGACACGCCAACAATCCCACCCTGTCCCAGAGGCATTGGCCAAACACCCCTTGAGCTCTGGGCCCACTGCCCTGGGGGGTCTGTTCAGTGCCCAGCCACCCTCTGGGGGAAGAACCTTTTCCTAATATCCCACCTAAACCTCCCTTGACAGCACTTCCCAACTGTATACTCTGTTCATACTGCACACTCTCATGTATACAGATTTTTTTTTTAACCCAGTGGCTCTATGTGATTTCTCAAATTGTTTCAGTGCTCCTTTGCCCACACCATCCTGAAGTTCTAAGTCCCCTTTTATATTTGAGAATCAGAATCCTGGCCAGACACAGGGAACAACCCATCTATGAGTCCATTTGATTAAAACAAAATTTGGCTGCTGCCTAATGGCTCGCTCCGGAAGCGTTTGGGTTGCACTAAAATGAAGAGGCCAAAGAAAGTTCCTGAGCTGCATTCAAAATCTGATGGTAAAGGTCAAAACACCATCATAGTGAATGGCACTTCATCTGTGTAATGCCTGTCAGCAACTCCTTTCACCCCCTCCAAAATTCACCACCCTACCCTTAGCTGAAGCAGATATAAATTACAGTTTCCTATTAACACACTTGAGAAAACTTATTTGAAGAGGCTGTAGTAGTAAAATGCAATAAACTGAACACACACTTAAGTTCTGCAGTTAATATTATTTTCCCACTAAATAGTTTAACCTTAGTGAAGACTGTTGGTTTACAAGACATTACTCTAACATAGGTGATGTTATCAGCTCTTGTCAGGTATGCTAAAATATCTGAAAATCTGTCCAAATCTACAGTTTCCATTCTGCAAAATGCATCTTATTCTAGTTCTTGACTGAAAGTTAGTTCTCACTCTACATTTACTACTATGAAGAAACTAAAATAATTAACAGTGCTAAACCTCCATTCTCAAATTTCACAAAAAATAAAAAGTATTTAAAATGTCTGTGTTTCCAGTTCTAATTTAGATCTTTTAGATCTATTTTACATCTGCATTTGTAGAAAATAGACAAAAAGGGTTGCATTATGGTGTCATCTGTTTAAATCAGTTTCTTTACATCCCCCTCTTATATTTTCAGTCTAAGATTATCTTAAAATTCCTTTTCCCAAATGATTCCTCATCAGTTGTTCCTCATCCTATCATAACCACCTCTCCAAGCTCTTCATAGCAAAGCTTTACTCAAATGGAAAAGACTTCCATAAAATTACAGCAAAGGGAGAATATAATGCTAATTGCTTTATTTAAGGATTTGTGGTGGTAAGGGGGGATGTTAAAAAAGCAGCTCCTGATAACAATACTAGTCTTTCCTTTTTCATTGAGGCATCCTTAAAGTATGGAAAAATTAGTGCCTGAAAACTCCAGTCCAGTTCTAAATAAGACACTGAAAATTAAACAGCCATAGTAGGACATGGTGGCTATTTAAAAAATACCCCCAAACTGTAGATTCCTGCAGTCCCTACAGACAGAAGAAGTCAAGGAATATGTCAAGATTTTCTACAGCAATACATCAAAACATTTGCCTGCCTAAAACTCTCATGACGAATCAGGGCCCGTTTTTCTTCTTCTTTGAATAATTTATCCATTTTCCACAAAGTTTTTGGATTTTAAGTAAGACTTTTCGGTTTGTTGTTTTGAACTAATAGTCCAAATTTCTCAGACTGGATTGCCCTGTCAGCATTCTATCTTCATTTCAGTTAATGCTTGATAATGCTTCTCAGAGCACAATTTGTATTACTGGTTTGCAGGCATAATTACCTGAATGTAATCAGACACAGCTTTTCCATTAATTGATTGAAACATGTCTCTGGGCCCACAAGTAGTTCTGTATTTTCTTACACTTTAAATATTATTTAAAATATTTAACATTATTTACTGCATTATTTAATATTATTTAATGTCTTACTTAATATTTCAATAAATTTACTTAGAAATATAATCCATAAATATTTTCTATGCTATTTCAACTCTAGCACTACCATTTTGAAATTAATTTTTCAAGTCAACTTTCGAGATTAAGTACAAAATCTCAATACTTTGTATATTGCTTCACACACTAACAGGAAAGATATTCACTTCTTGCCAAGTGGTTTGTATATGTCAGACTATCAAGATTAGGAAACACCTGATATCTGCTCAAAACCTTGTCCTTTTCATTAGAAGAACAGCACTTCTCTTTGTCAGATGGATAAGCCAGTTGGTACTGCAAACAGGCCAAAGCCAAAACCCAGAGGAATTAAATGAAAGCTTGGATTTCAATTTTCCATTTAGTTTCTTTACTCGAGATTACATTAAAATTATTCACAAATACAAAAAAAAAAAAAAAAAAAAAAAAAAAAAAAACCACAACACAAAAAACTCTACATTTTATGGGCATGGGAGAAGATGTTGGTATAGAAGATCTGCTTCTAGACATGATTAATTCTGGAGCTCATGGCTCAAAGTTCCTTGCCCATGGCAGGGGAATGAAACCAGTTCATCTTTAGGTCCCTCCCAACCCAAACCATTCTGGGATTCTCTGAAAATGGGCCCCCAATTTCCACTGTCCTTTTTCATTAGTATTGACTGATTTACAACAAGGTGCTCCAAATGAGGCTGTGTTTGCACTGCTTTCTAAATGTCACAGGTACCCATTTATATGGAGTTTTTCACCATTTCCTACTCTGTTCCACACTGTTTCTAGAAGTGCTTTCTAAAAATTGTAAACACACCATAAATAGCAAAAATTTCTTGTTGAGGAATGGACTTGCTACGTTTATTTAAGTCATTACCTTGGGAGCACTTTCCCTAATTGCTGCAAGGAGTGATTCATAGAGCTGAACAAAATCTTGGCAGTTAAAAAAGCACCTTGAGCCAAACTTGCCCATTTTCATTACCAGCCATGAACTCTGAGCAGATGTGCTGTGATCTCATAAACCTTCCCAGGGAACCCGTGCAAACAGAACATTCTGTGTCACAAACAGCCTCACCTCGGTGGCAGAAGCTGAATTTTCACACCAGTATTTGGGTGCTATCAGGTATCAGCATTGGACTAATTTAAAACTTTCCCCCAGATAAAAAACAAACATAGAAAAATAAATTTTTTACTTCATCAAGGATTGATTAGTGAGAGATGTAGCAGCAAGGAGAGGGAAGTCCCACGGGAATTCATTACCTGGGTGAACCAAAAGTAACTCAGTGTTACTTCCCTGCTACCTTTTACAAAGAACCTGGTTAAATCACTGGCTCTAGAAACAGCTCAGAAAATTCATTCTGACTGGTCCCTCAAAGGGTTAAGAGCTGTGAATTATAGCTAAATCTTTGTTGCATAACTTTTTTTTCCGAGAAAGAAAAGCCTCCTGTTGTCAAATTGTCCTGCATTGGCAGAAGGGAGAGGTACGTTTGTTTTCAAGCAGTGAATTAAATTCATGGCTAAAAAATCAGGTCACGTTGCTCCTGTTTCCTTCCACACTGCTTGCTGCAACGTTATCAGGTATCACAGACTGGTGGTAATTTAGAAGTTACTCTGTACATGCTGTTATTTAAACATGGGTCTGGTGATAGACCTTCCTAAGGAGCAGCTTTTTCCACTCCCCTCCCGCACTTGAGTGGGCACTTTATTGTCTGGAAAATGGGTTTCTCAGCAGGAGGTGCATGACAACAAAATGGACCCTTGGCTCAGCAACCCGGTGTTGTCAGAGCTGAATATCTGGCTGGAACAGGACTTGATATTCCTTAAAATAAGTTCATTAACTGTTTGACCTTTTCTACTTCCTAGGAAGATAAAAGTATCAATGCAAACCAAACACAGCCCTGGACCACCTAGGATGCCACTACATCCGTTTATAAACAGAAATGTGTGTAAAAGTGGAGCCCGGGCTGCTCCTGCTGAGTGCCCAGAAGGCACATCCCTCGCGCTGAAACCAGCTAAAAAGTCATTAACATTCTCCAACCCTTTCCTGGGAGGTTCACTGCCACGGAAATGCTGTGTCTGCTGAGCACAGACAGTCCCTTTGCCCAAACATCCCCACCTCCTGCTGAATTCCCAAGCTGACAAGTTGCCTCTGTGTTTTTATCACTTTTACAAGCAACCAAATTACTGGGAAACAGCAATAATTCTACTTGTGCTCCAATAATGCACATTTTGTTGCTGCTGTTAATCTCAGTAACGGGGTAAACTGAATAACTACAAATCCGTGGATTCCATTAACCAGAATGCAATAATGTCAGACTTGCCAGTGCTTTATGTTCATAACAACATAATTCAACACATTTTCAGATCCAATTACATGACTGATATATGAAGAAAAAAAAATGTATAAAAAGAAATTGTTTCCATCCCTGCTGCTCTCTGGAATTATTTTCCAAGGGCTTTTTGCGAAGAGCATCATGAATTTGTCAACTGCTCAAGAGACCAAATTACTCTGTGGCCTTGTCCTGAATAAATCCCATCTTTCCTTTGCGTGTTCACTGTCACTGTTCCCCAAGATACCACTAACTGCAGCCCCAGGCCTCCAAGGCTAGAACATATACCTGGCTCCAAACGTGTAAGAAATCCAAATGACAACATCTATTAACAATTAAAAAATGGAATTCTCTTTTTACATAATGATTACCCACAGACATGACCTTTTCTAGCCCATAGACAACCATTTCTACCATAGCCTCCGGAACCACTGTGCTAAAACAAACAGAAAATCTAGTTTTTACTGCCTGCAAGTGTCCACCATTTCCACCATTCTCATCTCATTTCAAGTTGAGGAAAAGATTATTTTCATCCTGTAGAAAATCTGAATGATTAAAACATTTCCACACCACCAAAAAGATTTCAAAATAACTTCTTTTGGCATAAGTAAAACAAATTAAGGGTTAAAACTAATTTGCACACAGATATTAGAGTTGCAATACACGCAGACTTCTCAGACTCTTGTAGCCTCAAATCTTTTATCTGCCTGTGGCAAGTCTGTTGTGTAGATACCATTAGAAAAAAAGGAAGTATTTTTTAAAAAAATCTATAGCACTATTGATTTCAAATGCAATTACATAGAGAGAAATTCAGGGCAGAAGCTAGAAATTCAGATCTGGGCTTTACATTGCAAAATGGCTTTGAAAACAGGCCAACTGGGTAAAGGTGTCATGTCCTAAAGTGCTTTTATCTCCAATGCAAGGGGAATTCTGCAGCAAAAAATATCAACTGTCAGGTAACTGGTACAATACTAATGCAATAACAGCAAACAAAATCATGAGAATATGCTTACATTTGAGAAAAGGTTAAAGAAATCCTCATTACACTCCCAGACTGTGCACGTAAAAATGCAAAAAAACCAATTTTAGACTGTCTGGAAAACAGGAATAGACAATAATTTGGCAGCATTGTCAAAGGTGCAATTCTTGGTGGCATCCCTGGTGCTACAGGTTTCGTTCCAAAGCAAGTGGTCAGAGCAGGTGATCAAAGCAGCCCAACCTGGATTAAGAGTTCCTGATGTAAAAATCAGGGGTGGTGGCCCCGCCCCAGCTGGCAGAGAAACCCCCAATCCCAGCAGAAGGAGGGAGGAAACTGGAAGAGCAAAAGCAAGGGGGGGGAAAAATCCCTACAGTTTAATACCTGAAGGAAAACACAAAAAATAACCATGGGGGAACCCAAAAAACCCAAACTGATGCAAAAGGAAGCCCTCAGCACTACCAGCCAGAGAGGAATAGCTACTAGAGCAGAAACACTCCTGTGTTACCAACACCTTTGATCCCAAACAGGAAATGCAGCACCACAACAGCTGCTGGAGAGAAAATTAAGTCCATCCCAATCCGCCCCAGTAAAATAAGCAATATTTTATTTTCACAGTTGCTTCTCACAAAAACTAACATTTTGATGAGAAGAAATGAACAAAGGGATGTTTTGTATCCTTAGACAGTCTACAAAGCCAAGAGCCATAAGACTTTCCTACAAGAGCTACCAAAGGGAATGGAAGGACCCAACAAACTCACCATTCTATTGGCAGTTGAAATATTTTCAGGGATTCATTAATTCATAGAGCATACTTCTTCAAAGAAACATTTCCTCAGTCACGTCATATTTACCTATGAATAACTGCTACCAAACACCAAATATTATATTGCTGTATAACCTTGACAAACTTCATTTGCATGCCAGAGAAATAATGAGTTTCTTCTCAAATGTTTCCACTACTCTCAGAAGAGATTCTTATGAACTGACTTCATGATATTCTGGTTTATGGGTAAACGAGGTATTCTACCTCTAGCAGGGTAAAATACATTCTTTCAATCAGAAGGGGAAATAGCCAGAACAAACTTGCTTCTCAACCAGAAAATTGCTAGATCAAAAATGTCAAGCAAAACCAATACTCAAACCATGATATGTGTATCAAGCATTGCTTATAAATATCAGCTGATAGAAGGATGGGGATTTATATCTTTTCTAATTTTGTCTACTTCACTTTCAGTTGAAGCATCTTATTTTCATCTGCTCTGGCAAACAAACAAAAAAAGTTGTTATACAAAAAAAAATGTTAACTCTTGCAATACTGGCAGATCAAGGGAGTGCTTTTTTGGGGTTACACAACATATTATGAAGCAGACACAGGGGAAGCAAAAAAGTGGCTACAGGCAAGAGAACAGACTAAAAGATATGTAATCCTAGGAATGAAAAGGCTAAAAATCATGAAAAAGTGGAGCAATTACACTGCAGGATTTATGGCACAGACAAGGAGGAACCCAGTCTGTCAGCAAGAGGCAGAAGGGTTTCCTAAAAGACTAAAACTAGGGAGGGCAACGTTAAAGGGGCTGCAGCAGAACAAGGGGGTCAACCAGCAGGTGGAAGCCTCGTGTCCTGTTCTACCAACCAACAGGAATTGTCTGCAGGGGGATCAGCAGCCAGGAATTCTGCCCTCAGGCCTCCCAGGAACCTCAGGGACAGGCACACACAGGAGAACAAGCAGCCAGAGCTTTGGGAGACCCCCTCGGGATCTCTGAACTGGGGTTTGGAAAGGGCCACTCCTGCTCTGCCCAGAGAGGGTTTGGATTCACAGTGAAGGGGCAAGACCAGCAGTAACCAGCTAAACAAAAAATATGGAAAATTAGAATACAGCAGAGTCGTTCATCTTGATCCTTCAGAAAATGCTGGCTTCTTCCTGCCAAAATATTCAGAAAAGTATTTTGTTTCCTATAATCTTCTGGAACATGTTTGATGCTAATCCTGCTAATGCTGAGCAGGACTTGAGGGATGTTTTCTTTCTAAATCCACATATTTGCTGTTATACTCGCAGCCTATTTATTGTATATTTGAGTAGCTTGATGAGGTTTACAAGTAATTATTCTGTGGCACAAACTGTATCAAGCTCAATTCTCTGTAGAACAATAAGGGACTATTTTTGGTCAATAAAAATCATTTGATCTGTTTGTAATTTCATTCCATGGCTTCATTTATTTACTTCTATCACAGTTAAGATTATTTGTTGTGTTCTGTTGCAATTTGTTTACTTTTTTTGGTAGTAGTCTTCTGAGTTATAAGAACTTTTTTTTACATGGCACAATAATTCGAAATACACAGCAATCTAAGAATATATACAGACTTTTTTAATATGTAACATGCTTTTATATATATTAAAAAAATAGTAATATGTAGATAAAGTCTGCTTAAGAAGAAATGGAATTTGCTGGGTTTTTTGTCTTTTCTAAACATGATTGAATGTAACAATTGTTCAGTGAAGATTCACTAGATATTGTGGCTACTAGGACACAGATTTTCCATGTATCTCATGGAGAAGTTACATCAAAACAAACTGTTTAGAAAACTTTAGCTGAGGTATATTAAAGCCAGTTAAGTTGTACAGTTTGCCTGATGAACACATCAGGAAAGAGAGGGACCCTTGGCTGTCTACAATAAACACAGTCTAGGTCTGAACCACACCTGTTAAACTGCAGGAGATATTTTTAATTATTCATCTGTAATTTCCCATCACTACAGAAATATCTCTAAATGCTGTTGCTGTCAACAAAGAAAAATGTTATAACCACCTTTATAACGTTCTTTGCAGGTTTTAATTTTCCTTGTAGACAATAAATAATGTCTGTAATAAGGAGGAGGCAATGGGAAGGCAGGGAGTGATCTCTTTGCATTTGTTTATAACGTTATTTAGACAATGGTCAGAGCAAGTTAGGAAAATAAAACCTGGTAAGGCAACACCCTATCACAGATAAACATTTTGAGGAGAAAGGAGAAATGTGAGATCAAGTTCAACATCGGTCAAAAAATACATCCACTGAATCTGGAATTTAAAACATCCCACCATTGATTGCTTTGGAAATCCATCACATCCCATTGTAGTAACATCAGAAAATCTGTGGGTGGAGGTGAAATATAAACTGTGAAAGGAAAGAACAGCCACCACAACAATGCCAAGATATTACAAACCACAGCCTGGTCAAACATTTGTCCAGCAGAGGAACCAGCAGCCTCATCCCCCTCTGCCTCTTTTGAACATCTCTATATGTTGCTCTAAAATTCTGAGCACATTATGACTTCACCTGCAGCCTCTGCTGTGAATCCCAAATAATCCTGACCCCAATCTGAGCTTGAGTGAGCAGCTTTCTTGTTCTGTATTTTAATTGCCTCTAAAAAATATAAAAATATTTATTACTTTTCCTGACCTAACTGAAGCCTCTTCTCTGCATTGTTTTTCTGAAACTGCTGGTGCTCCACTGTTACAATTCCAACACACAAAGTTTTTCAAATTTCATTAACAGAATTTTAGGCTGAATGTGAGCATTTTGCTTAAGTAGAGTTCCCCTTGTGCCCAGGGAACAGCAGAATTGTCTTGTGGGAGCTACTCTGTGGTAATAGTCAGCACGCAGACTAACTTTCTCAGACACAGAAATTCTTATATTTCTTTTCCAATTTTCTCCTGCATACATATTGGGAAACCAGGAATGCTACTAAACAGATGTATTTATGTTTTCCATGTGATTCAGTTGTATCTTGGAGCACCAGTATCCCAAGCCACACTGAGATTCTCCAAAAGTAAAAACATAAGTAAAGAACATTGTGGAACTAGAAATCAAGACTGTGTTTAATTATAGACTAGGAAAAGAAATGCTACATTTCACAGAAATCTTTTCTGGAAGAGCAAAGTAATATTCAGTCATTTGAAAAATAATTTATTTTAAGTATACCCATGGACAGGAGAAGATTCACAGCTAAAGTTATGGAAATAAACACACTTGGCAGCCTTATGGGAAGAATATACATATCCAACACAAAAGAAATATCTTGCAATATTCTTTGTGAAATAATCTGATCTTTGAATGTGGAATGCATGGCCATCAAAAGTCATAGCCTTTAAAAAAAAATGTAAACATCTTAGAAATCAGGAATCACCGGGAAAAGACAAAAGTATGAGAGGGTACATTCCCTAGGAGCAATGAATTATTGCTTAGCCTTGGTACACACAACTAGACTATAGAAACACTCAATTTTAATGTTTTAAAAGCAGCATTAAGCTTTGCTACTTCTCCATAATTAGAGAACATGTGTGTGGAAACTTATATTACCACAGTATATCCAAAACACTGTCTGGAAGACACAAACAAACCAAAATTAAAAAAAAAAATTATTAGACACAATTACAGTCATCCATTCAGTGCTTAAAAAGAAAGCTTATTAGCATTGTTCATTACTTCTAGACTTTTGTTCCCAGGTCGATCAACAGCTTGTTTTATAGAGATAAGCTAATTGAGACCCAGAATTCAAAAATACCTGTTACAATGAAATGGCCTGAAGCTAAAAAAGCTCTTCTTTGCCAAGATGTTAGAGCTATGTTCAGCTTTATAAATTTTTCTTCCCTACATCACTCTCCTTCCTTAAAAGAAGGAATGGAGTAGCTTTGGAGCGAGCCAGTAAATCACGCTGCTGCGGGCTTGAGTTAGGGCTTGGAAGAGAACTGCCAGCTACCTGATGGGGTTATTTTTAGAAGCTGAACATATCATCCAAGTCTGTTCTGTATTCCCAGAGCCAGGACCATGTGTCATGCTGGGACTGGATGAGTTTCTGAGGCCTGTGGGCAGGGATCCAGCGGTGACGGGGCACATCAGCACCGACACCGCGCAGGAGGGCTCTGCTGCAAGCTGGAAAACTGCTTCAGGCAGCCAGGAAACACACTGGAGAAAGGAAAATATTGGAGTGGCTTTCTCTGTGTTCTCATCAAGAAAGGCAGAATGGGAATACACTACCAGTAGTTTAATCACTGGGATAAATGGGGAGAAGCTTAAGGGGGTTTATTTGCAGCTTAAACACACTTTGCCCTCTTAGCAGGGAGAGGAGCAGTCATCTAGAGCAGCTGGTAGCACTGAAAAGGCATTAAGAACAAGGAAAATTAACTGTAGACCTTGCATTCACATTACAAGTCAGGCACCCAAAATGATGCCCAGTTTAGTCTTGGTTCATGAGGAGTAGAGTGGCTTCAAGTGGAACAGGAACATATTTCAGTGCTGCCACCAAGACAGCAACTATAACCTCAGGTTAAATTTTTGCACCTCAGCACCCCATCCAACACACTGACTTGTACCCCTAATTCTCCTCTGGAGAACATTTGGAAAAATGACCTTTTTCCCCTCATCCCTGAGATTTTTGGTTGGGGTCTCAGTCCTGTTATGGGCAAATCCTTTCCCTTCGACTGGAACCTCAGAGGCTGAGGGGTTTTTTTTCCCAGCCCCAGCAGTCCAGCTCTAAGGTGGGGTTTTAGGAGGAATCATCTCCCAGCAGGAGTTCAGCCTGACCTAGAGAGCAGAAGATGTGGCTCTATGAACACACATCCACAGTGCCTGTGTTTCTGAAGGGCAACCTGGAAAAGTATTCAAGCTGCATCATCCTCGCAAGAAGAAAATAATAAAAACATAGGTACCTAACTTCATACAAAATATTGAGATTTGACAGTAATTAACCTCAGCACTAATTAACGTGAAGATAAATTGTTCAGCTGTCCTACCCATAAAACTCATGGTTTTGGAAGAGATAATCTGGGATTGTCTCTTTATGAAAATAATCCTGATGTGACTGGTAGCACAAATATATGGAGAAATAATTCACACCAAAGTAGAAGTAGAGGGACAGTACCATTCCAGATCACAGCCAGCCATTCTTGTTTTCAAGCCTTGAAATTAAAGTGTCTCCAGAATCAATGTTCTAGTGAATGAAGCACAAGATGAGAGGGTAGTTCTGTATCTTCCGCTCCATAAAACTACACTAAATAAATTTTTTGACCTCATACTCACAATTAATAAGAATTGAAGTTTTGTGAACACAGTGTGGACATTCTATCCTGAATTGCTCAATCGACCAGCACTAAAAAAGCGCATTTTCTATTGATGAATTGTACAATAGAGGTATTCCAAACTCAAAAAATTATCAACTCTGACATGAACTGAAGCTAAATGATACTGATAAATCTAACAATATGCAATATATCACAGTATTAGTGATACAGATACATAGATAGTGATCCAGTATCCTTAACCCGGGAGTATTAAAAACCTTAACAGAAGCCAAACTTTTAAGGCAGATTTTTAATAACTCCAAATGGTAGGACAGGTCTGGATGAATGGAAAAAACAATTGTGCTAATATATTTTTGAAGAACAGATGGAAAAGAACTGTAGAAAAGGTATAAAACAATCATTCCCTGTCAAAATAACCAAATAGCTCCTATCAGAACCCAATGTAAAAGGGTTAAAGAATAAAAAAAAAACCCAATAAAATCGTGCTCATGAGAAACAGAGACTACAAAACAAATGTTATCTTTGATGCTATTACAGGTTTGGGCACATGTAGCAATGTGTTTAATGCAGTGTATAAGTAATGCAAATTCTGCAGACTTAATACTGGGTCAAACTTAAGAACCTCTCTTTCTTCTTTTTTAGTCTGGCTCTCTCCATGCTCATATTTTTATGTCCTATTACTCTACTACCTTAGTGGGAAACAATATCCACGTCATTCCTGACTAAAGCAGACCCTTCAGGTCTGTCCCCAGTCATGCTTCTGCTTCCTCATAAAATCCACTTAAATCCTGCATCAGTGTTCCTGTTACTGCTACACTTCTGTTTCAGCATTTCTAATTTAACATACACACTCTGGATTTTCTTGAGTTGATCTGACCCCTGCAATCACCAATATTATCACTTTCTCCTGCTGAGTCTGCCAGGCCTCCTGTGATGCAAATATCCTCAATGTTCTAATTTCACTTCTTATCATGATTTTGTCCACATTATACAAGCCTTTCCAAGTGCTGTCTTCCAGTTTCTTTGCTGCTAGCTTATAGTATATGATGGATTAATAGACTCTATTAATTTCTGTCTCTGAGTGAGACTGTTTTAAGTGTAATCAATGTAATTTATGCACTACCAGCTTTGTTGTTTGGGTACAAGCAGCCAGGAGCTCCCGTGCCCTCACTTACCTCAGGGACTCTCATCCATCTTTGAGCCACTCAAAGCTGCATGTGTGAATTACACTCCAGCCTTTGCTCTTCCATTTGCTTTCAAGAATTTTTCAAAACCATAATATTTTAGCTTTTTAACTTTGAAGTTTGTCAAATTTGTTTGAATTTCATAAACTGGTTTAAAAGCAGTGAGAAAGCGACTGACAGGCAGACTCCATCCACCATGAAGTCTCAATCCACACACTGCTCTGCTTTGAAAACCAGACTGAAAAAGCTACCAGGATCATAAAGCCTGTCAGCAGCCTTTGCCAAGCTCTGCTTCTGCTTCAGTGCAACTCTCTGTAACATGCTGTTTGCTTGCTCTTAGAATACACAGGTAGAAACTTGAGTGGGATTCATTCTGGGAGTAACTGCAGGCTCTCCAAAGGGAGCAGAGTAAAAGGAAAGAAAGCACATGGAGGGAAAAACACCAGTTCTGTGTTAGCATCATATGAACACAGGCAGTGCTGCAGGACTAGAAAGGAGCATCCTCCAGGCTGCAAGATGTGAGATGGTGAGGATTATCAGACTGCAGGATTGTCTGCTGTTTCCCTGATTTTACCTCTGGAACCCCCTTGAAACAGATGAAGTATTTGCAGCTGGAAGCAAAGCAGAATAACTAAAGAGGGATTAATGAGGTAGTAAAAGCAGGAAGGTAAATTGCAGACCTGTTAAATGAAGCCAAGCTATAGATAAGGACAGTGCTATCCCATTCAGACAGGTACCAAAGAATAACATGCAAGATGTTAAAAAAAAATCATATTTTCTGACTGCCCTCCAAATTATAGCAGCTCACTTTGTGTGCTTAAGTACTTCCTCTGCTCACCTCTGGCTCTAAGACACAGCACAGTTGCCAGTGTGTTAAAAAGAACCCTTAAAATGAACAATCACACCACTACATTTCCAAACAATAATGGTTTTTGTTAAGTGGCTGTGATATTTAGATCTCAATCGATGACCTATTGATTACACAAGCCTTGCTGGACAGGATTATCTCCCATTTTATATCTGAGAAACCGAGACCAAACCGCTTGTCAGAGGTACTGTGCATTGTTGAATGATCAGATCCTCTCCAATTCTGAAAGTGTTGTGAGGAACAATAGATGTCTCTCACTCACAAAAAGACAGGCAGCCCTCAGCAGTCCTTGCCATCATTTATGGCAGCAGTAGAATCCCAGCAACCACGCTTAGAAAACCATGCACTGAATTGAGCAAGGAGTTCCAGCGCTATTTAAAACTACTCTATGAAACAGGAGGATTTGTTGGCCTCATTTATACCAGCAGTGAAACCCCAGTGGGGTTTCCTAGAATTTACCTGAACTTCAGCAGCATAAAACGCCCAGAATTGCCCCTCCACCCTTCCTTTGACGTTTGCCACGGGGTACCAGCCTGGGAGATTCAGCATTTTCAGTTTTGGGGCTCCAGAGTGATGACCCACTGTTTATCTACTCAGACCAGGATGCTTGTTTGGTTTTGATGAATTGCATAATAACTATAATCAGAATTTGAGGATAGTTCATAGAGGAGAAAACACAGGCAAAAGCTATTGTGTAGCAGTAAGTACTGGTAATTAAGTATCACCCATTCTTCCCTTTATTTGGCAAAGCTACGCACAGAATATCAATAGAAATTCCCAAAGCAACCAGCACGGGATCCAGCTCTCCCTCTTCAACCAAGGTGACCTAATTTGACTCATCTCTTAGATAAATAAAATAATCTCAACAGTGAAACCCCATATACAGCAAATGTAAATAACAGAGGGGGGGGAAACTTTGGATTATACCAAGAGTGTGCAGGGAAAACTCTCACCTCGGGTCTCCAGGTGGAGGGGAGACCCCTCATGTCACTTGTGGCAGCAATGCTTCCCCAGTGCCAAACCCCTGCACCATTTCCTGGGAGTAGGGGTGGGAAACAGAACATTCCCTTGTGCCTGATGTGCAGGTACAAGTATTTCTTGTATTTAATGTTTCTTGTTGGCTCCTTCGGTCCTTTCCACATTCGTGAGGGGCTTTCGACAACACGGCTCCCCTCGGGTGAGGCTGGGAAAGGAAGGATACAGGCGCCAACTGCAGCTTTTATCTCCTCATTACTTCAGCTTTTGAGCACACGTGTTATGGGTTAAGGATAATAAGGAGCTGGCCTCGAGCTCCCATTTCGCTGGGCCCCTCTGGTGCTCCATTAGCAGGTCTTTGATTGCAATTACACCAATTAACCTAAAGAGCGAGGGGGGAAAGATGAAGGGTTGGTGGGTTTGGGGTTTATTTTTCTGAAGCCACAATGAACAAACTCAGACAGTCTTAAATAATTGAGGTTTTCCTCCGTGTTCTTGGGATTTATCAGGTCTGCAGCAAGGTAGTTTCGAGCAACCTCGCTGCATGATAAGCAAACAGTGGATCATGGATAGAATATGCCCTTTAAAAAGGCTTTTAAGTGCAACCTGAGTAGTTGTAGTGTTTATTAAATATCACCTGTATAACCTGTGTCTAATAAGGCATTCCTGCAACACTCCCTTTATCCAAATGATGCCTTGAAAAGCATGTGAGGGGGGAAAGGTTTCCCAAACCCTTTCTGAGAGTGGCTCCTCTTCCCAGCTAGTTTTCTGTGCCACTTCCAAGCTGTTGGTCAAAGAAAAAACCGTGACCATCCCAGTTCCCAACAAGCAGCAAGTCCAGTGCGTGCAGGACACCCGGGGTGGAAGGGCTGGTGATTTGGGGAGGAGCAAGGGAGTGGGGCTGATTCCTGACGGTGGCATTTGCTTTGCCGGCTGAGAAAGGTAAAACTCTTGAGCTGGGAATAAAAGAGAGTGAGCTGTTAAACTGTTTATAAACAAAACAAAAGTGGCTGCTGAAGTTGCCAGTTTGCAGCGTAGATGTGCAGGTAGCCCAGAAAGCACATTCCACACGGATCAATCTGACAGCAAAGCTATTTTGCGTGGGGATTTTTTTTTGTTTGTTTGTTTTGGGTGGGGTTTTTTTGTCTTTCTTTTTTGGTGACTTGTCGGGTGGAGTTTTTTTATTCCTAGAGGATCACATTTGTACCAGCACAAGTACAGGCTCCCTCTGGTGGCTCGTTTTCATAATTGACAGGTTTTTTTCCCAAAAAACATTCCCTGGAGTCTGACCGATTGGAGCGGCCAGATGAGGTGGAGCCTGTGTTTGAGACCACATAAGCCTGAGAAGGTCTAAGTTTTTTGTAAAGCACTAACCCATAAACCCTTCTGAGTAAAGACTCAGGGGTTGTACAGGCTGTTTGTTGTTACTATGCAGGCTGTGAAAGTGTACAGAAATCTTCATTTTTTAAAATGAAAGCCTTTTTAAAACAAGTATATTAACTCCGAAATAGTGTAATTTTATTTAATAATGTTTTAAAAATGCCGAATTTTAGTTGCATCTCTGCTTTATTTGAAAAATTACCATCCTTGTAATTCCTTCAAAGTAGCTATTTGCTTATGGAGGCATAGCAATAAAATGAGGCTTAGAATAGATGATTAAAAGACTTTTAAAACAAAGAAACAAAAAGTAGAAATACTCGGAAAAGCTGATACTGGACACGCATCCATCTTGAGCACGTCTGGTCTCTAAATTAAAAAAAAGAACAAGCACCTCCCACCAAAAAAAATCCCAAAACACAACAAAAAAATCCCCCAAGTCCCTGTGTTGTATAACTGACTGCAGAGCCTCCAGCGGTCGTGCTGGGCTATTCAGCCTTAATCCCACGTGGTCGTGCCCAAGATCTACCCGATTTTGACTGAAGTAGTTAAAATTTCATAAATGGCTAAATAAAGCCTGCCAGTCAGGAAATGCTGTGCATCAGAACCTTCCAGCAGGTCAGGAGCAAGCGTGGAGTCGAAATAGGTAACCCGGGTACCTCCAGCATATTAACTTTAAACTGAGCTTAATGCTGGTCTAACTGAGCCCCACAGCTGCTGGGACCTGCACCCAGAGAAGTGAGGCTTGATGAGGAAATGGTATTTGTTAATGCCACCTAAATGTTGTGTTGCTGATATTAGACTCAGCAGAACTGCAAAAACCAGGAGAACTTTTATAGTTCCCAGTTCTGGCTGTAAATATTTTGCTGCCGCAGAACAAACTCTGGGTTTGAATGTGTTTCAACTAACTTTTTTTTGTTACAAGATTTCATCCCAGCGAATATTACCTTAAAGGACTCGTCCCCACATCTCCCAGGTTCTGAGGTAGCCTTTTGTGAAGGTTAAGCCCTTATTCACTCTAATATTTCAAAGAGTTATAAACTGTTGAAAGTTATTTCAGGATTGTTTCTCTGCTCCTTGTCCCCTCTCCCTTAAAATGTGTCTGAATTACCCCAATCTTACTAAAGCAATCTTACTGCACCTTTAAGAAGTGTTCTTCTGTCAGTTTGTTTTATATTTTAGGCCAATCTTTCTAGAATCCTTACCTAACCTTTAAGGTACTGGAGAAAGGGGAGGGGAAAAAAAGTTGCTAGGATACTTGCAAAAAGGCGAATTAGCTGCACTAGAAATAAAACAAAAGGATTAAAAATCTCTAACCTTTTGAGTTAAACATCCAGTTTCAGCAACTGCCAAAATTCCATGGTTCTTCTTTTTGAGGCAAAGAAATGCAAAATATTATAGAACCCCAATTTCACAGGCACACGGGATTGTAAAGCATTGCCCTACTGAACTAAGTGCAAGATATGACAAACTATATAGTAAGTTTCTCCTGCTGTTTGCAGAAGACTTGATCATTATTTATAAGTTTATAAATCAATGTATTTATTTTTCTGTCTGTGTTTGGATGTGGAACTTTGTAGCTCTGGATATTCCATAAAACATTGAGCTGAGCTGAACAAAACTGAGTCGCTGAAACCAGGTAGAATCTGAGGCTTTAATGAAAACCTTCCTTTGTGGGCAGTGCTGTTTACACTCATTTTACATCAGTTTAGTTCTACTGAACTTTTCTGCATTTATAGCTTTGGCAGCAAAAAATCAACAGGAAAAATAAAGCTGAAGATGTAGATGCTTTCCCTTCACTAAAATGTACATCGTCTTGATTGAAACACTGTCGAGAAATCAACCCTTGCATATTTTTCTGCATCTCTAGTGTAAAATTTCTGCTTATTTGATGGAAATATCATTTTACATATTCAAATCCACTGCAACAGAGAAGTGCCACTCTCTGCATTAACTCTGGGGTAGAGCAAGCACTCTCAGGAAGCCGCTAGAATTATTAAAACACAGCAATTTTAGGGCTCCCTGTTCCACTGGGTTTGATCAGATCCATGCAAAGAATGAAGCCACCATTACTCTGTGTAGTGATCTTCCACGATCTGGCCTCCACAAACCTCTCATGCCATCACACTTTGTAGGCTGGCAAGTTGTTGGCCCTTTCTTCTTTCCTTTTTCCCTGGATAAGGGGAAAAACCAAAGCCTTTGCCTTTACTGTGTATGTGGGAGATCTGAAACGCAGAGCAGCTTGGGCTTTTGCTGTGTTTAGGTCCAGAGAGATGACTACACAATATTTACTCTAAGATAATGGCCAGCTAGAGGAAACACAAGGCAGAGTAGTGTTAAAGCTTGAGCAAGCCAGCATTCTTCAGGAAAATGCATCAGGAAGAGCTCCTTGCTCAGTCCCAGCTGGGAGGACGTGGTGGTTGCAGAGAGGAGCCCAGGCCAGCTGTCTGCACTGCAGCTGCCAGACAGGCAAATTCACCTCTGCTTCTTCACATTGTCAAAAACTGTCAGAATTCATTATCCCCGGATAGCTGGGGAGAGATTTCAAATCTGCAAGGGAAGGAGAATGCTGCCAGTTTGATAATCAATTCCCATGGCTCTTCCCTTCTGGTGTCTGATACCAGTAAGAATTTGTTCTGCACCCCTTCTGATGCCACATAAGTCACAGAGAACAGATCAGGAATTCCTTACTTACAGAAGGAATTGGAGATCACTGTGCTGCTCTGCTTTGATTATTTCCTTCTCCCCAGCTGAGTCATATGCAATATTTCACACAATTTATTTATAAAAAAATAAAATGTATACCAGGAGCCTTCCCTGATGTAACTGTTTTCTTATTTAGCTCTTTGACTCTTTTTCAAATGTATATTTTTCTTCCTCTCTTTGACTCTTTTTCAATCATACATTTTTCTTCCTCTTGTGTTTCCCCATATGTGGGTCACAAGAATAAGCTTGCAGGTTTGGCATTTTGGGGTTTTTTTTTGTTGTTTCGTTTTGGGATTTTTTTGTTTTTTGAGGGTCTTTGGGGGTGTTTTTTGGTTTTTATTTTTCAATTGAAACAAAAAAAAAGCGTAATAATTGCGTGCACAAAAGGAACTGGGCTATTGACAATCTGAGATGGCAAATTGGTAAGAATCCGAATGCAGCTGCACAAAGACAGAAAACAGCAAATTGGAATGGAAAAACATTTGGGTAATTACAAACATGCCAAATCAGGAAATGTGAATCTGTTAAAAAAAAAATAAAAGGCAAAAAAGTAAAAAGTAATAGTTATCTTCCTGCAGTACATGCTGAAATAAATGCAGAGGCTATAATACTACAAAGCTCAAGATTTACAAAGCAAAGTGGGTTGTATGAAGGAAGAAGTACTGAAGTCTAACAGGTCATTTAAAAATACTCCAGAAAACCAGTGCCAGGGTAATAATAATAATAATTCAGGTCATCATAGTATTTGATTAAGCCTCTATGCATTTTATTTGTTAGGTAACTGGAGTAGTTCTTCTTCAGAATATCTAGTTCTGTCTTAGAATCATAAGATCCAAATGACTAGTGTCTATCGGTCAAAAAGACTGAAAAACAGCGAGGGAAATTGAATTATTTTAGCTTTATCTGAATATGTGGGTCCTCTTCTGGAGGACAGAGAAAACTTGAAAATATTGTGGGCATGGCCACAGGTAAACTTTTAGTAGTTATTTGGGTTTGGTAGAAAAAAAATTTCAAAATCATACATGCCTCGGGATAAAAAAATGCATTCATAGCATGAACCTGTTCTCCAGAGCTGAACTCCAGATGCTACAATTTTAAGTCCAACATAGCTGAGTTGTTCTGGACACAAAATTAATTAATAAGTTTTGGGATGATCTAACAGTTTGCAGGCAGACAATGGATTTCAGTGCAAATGAGAAAATTATAAATATAATAGGGAACGTTACTTGGGAACCTGTTTGTTGGTTAGTTTTTGGTTTCTTTTTTTCTGTTGAAACATCTTCAGTTTTTAATTACACTATAAATCTCCTCCAAGCAGGGTAATTAGTGGGTGCATTGAACCATAAATGAGGTAGATTAGAGTCAGGCTGAACACATACATTGAGAGGTCTAATCATTCCCACTGATTATTTGCTGTGGTATTCTTGATTTCCACATTTAACCACTGTCTTAATACACATTTAGGTTTAATAGAAAATGAAGAATTAAACTAATTTACACCTAAAGAATTTGTTAGAAGGTCATTGCTTCCTATTACCTAAAGATGGTATATTAAGACTCGCTGCAGAAATTATAATTAAACCATTTAAAAATACAGTGCCATGATCCCGCCACTGTACACTGTCAAGTGCTTTTCTGCTGTGATCAGAATGTGATGCAAAGAAAGTGTTTGGTGACATTTTTAAAGGTTTCAGTGATTATTGGCAGAATTTTTTTAAGAAATGTTACTAAAATATTTTCTCTAGTCCTAGTAATGTGCTGCACAGTCTAGAGTGCAGTGGAAAGGGGGAGTGCTTGCTGTGATTTTAGAATTTATACCATAAGTTTAAAAAATCCTCTGAAAGGCTCAGCTATGGTGTTCTTACTAAGATATCTTCCCATTTCTCAGAACACAGCTAAATTACTAAATACATAACATCTGTAGAAACAGGGAAAATACTAATATTAGCCTGGCCTCAGTGTTTCATGTTTCCAGCAGGAATTAGTTCCATTTTTACCCTATTTAGAAGCTGGAATTAAGACTTTGCAAAGAGGGTCTTAAAAAGGCCAGTAACACTGAAGTGTTTTCAGGGGCTTCTTCTTAAAGGATAAAAACCTTGGGTTTTTTTCTTATATGACTAAATAGGAGTTTTCTGCACCATTTTTTTCTGGACAGGAGGGCTGTAGGATGCAAATACTTCCAAGCTGTCACCTCAGTTGCTGCTCCATCTGTGTTGCAGATCCTGTCCACTTTGAAGAGAAATGAAATCTGCACATTGGGAAGTCTGTTCAAGCATTTTTTTTTTTTGGTTTCCCTGTACCCACAACCACCTGCCAAGACTTGGTTCCCCTCTGCTCCTAATCCTTCTCCTGAATTCCCCCAGCAGGTTCACCACAGGACATGTCTCCCTGCTAAATACCCCTTGCTAAAATGTCATCCTTATGTGATGTTTCTTATCTCCCTGTAAAGCACACAACAGCACCAGAATAAATACATTAATGCTTTACATCTCCCTTGTTTGAGAGATGGAACTATGCAAGCAAAGCATAAAATAAATATTTCAGAGGTGAAGTTAGGAGGCAGAGTGTGTAAGAATTGAAACTTCCATTGAGCTCAGTCCAGAGACTTTTAAAAACATCCTTCTTCCTCTACCAACATATTTAACTTGTTCCTCCTCTCTGTATTTGTTGAAGATTTTGCATAATGCAGTGTTGCTAGAAACTTTCTGTCCATCTGAATTAAGAACCACCAAAAGTCTCTCTAGAATAGAGTTCCTGAGTGAAAGTGAAAGGACTAAGTGGCTGAATAACTTTTAAAAGAAGAGGATATGGCCAGTTGCTTTGGAAAAAAAGTCCTTTGAGTTGCCAGAGGACTTGGAGATCCTAAGACCACCCAGAAGGCAGGTAGCCTGCCAAATCAAAATCCAAAGGACATCATGCCTAAAGGGCTACAACTCGCTTGGAGAACTCTCAGGACTTGTGATTTTGCTTTCTATGCTTCGGTGTTTAGAGCCATAAAGGAGACCCTGCAGCTGAAAATTTGTGTTTTGTGATTAATAAGTCCCATCTGTATGAAAAAAATCCCTAATGGCAAAGGCAGAGGGAGAGGTGAGGTGATCAGCACCTCCACCGCGAAACCCAGGCACGGAGTGTTTGCAGTCACAGCAAGGTCAAGGAGGCTGAGTTTTCCTGCTCCAGGGGGCACTTGCTCTGCACAGCACTCCAGTGGGAACAGCAGCAGGTGGAAGAAGAGGCCACAGGAAGAACAGAAACGGTGTTGGATCAGAACAGGGCCATTGGTGCCACTCGGCAACACTTCTGAGAGCTGGCACACGAAGGTTACCCAGAGCTGGGAGTTGTGCTCAGGGGTTTTGCACTTGCCGTCCCTAAATTATCAACTAGGCCATCACTCAGTCTCTAATTCCCCTGAGCTGGAAGCTAATTCAAACAAAGCAAGGCAAATTATTAATATTTTCTGTTCTTTTGGCTCTAAACCCAGCTGTATTAGGTGTAGGGGTCAGTAAATGGGGGACTAGCATTGTCAGAAATGTTATAAGACAGCGGTGGCAGAAGTGATTGTTCTGTTTAGAAAGGTCTTCAGAGTTCTCATTCTGTTAAAATTCATATTAAATTGAAGAATATAAGAGCACAGTTCCCACTTGCACTGTGATAATTGGATAAAATATTCTGTGATATTTATAAATGAGCATTCATTTAAAAAATGTTCAATACTTTATGGGTCTAGATAAAGTAGCAGTTTCCACTGGTGTGTTTGTGAAAACAGGGTTACCAGAGCCTGGCATTTCAGAGCTGTGATTATGCAGCAGCACCTGCTCAGTAGCACAAACCTGCCAAATACCAGCAACAATTTATGTCATGTGCCTGAATCTTAATTATTACAATTTGTATTGGAATAAGAATGGTAACTAGTGATGAGAATACCACTGGAAATGCAATTGTTATCGGTTTGCAGTGTGCTGGTAATAACTCAGATTTACAAATTACTTTATAATACTTAAAAATGTAGCTGCATATTAACTTGAAGCACAATAAGGCCATGGCAACAAAATACACTACTCTGACAGCAGCCTTTACCATCTGCACAGGACCTCAGTCAATCCTATCAGGAGCAAACCTAGGCAAGCACCAAGATAAAATTATAATTCTTTCCAAAAATAGATCTGCAAGTTTCCCAAGAAGGAAAACATTCCTCCCTCAGGTTTGTTATTTGAATGTTATATTTATAGTGTGAAATGTTAAAATAATGGATTTTTTTGGGGCAGAGTGTGATAATCTATTCTGACATCCCAAGTGGATATATTTTGCCTGATAATTACTGCATGGAAGTGAATAACTGGTGGTTGAGTTCTAGACCAGCTTTAGGAAAAAAATTCTAGTCCAGACATGCAAGTGTAAGAGAAGTAGAACTTCATGAATTTCTCACAGGTTGGGTAATATGCCACTAGCAAGTTGTGCTTTTATTTGAGTGTGGTTTTTTGCAAACTCAAATTTAGCTTTTCATTAATATATTCCTTTTATGTAGTAGTAAGCTTCTGTATAATATTTTTGAAGGGAAAGAAAATCTGACCAACCAACAAAGACCAAAGAAGAGAGAAAGATTAAGCCTCTATGTGAAGTAGATTTAAAACATATTTTGAGCAGGAAAATCTTTTTTCTAGTACATACACAAATCTCCTCCTGTTTTTTCCTCTTTTTTTTTTCACAGTATTTGATGACCTGACCTGCCAAGGTCATTTTTTGCTAGTCCTGACACCAAATTCTTACCTTTAGTCTGAGCGTTCATTAAAATCATTATTCAGTAAAACAGAGAAATACAAAAAATACCTGAGCAATGGAAAGTAAGAAGCAAAAGTCTGAAGAGAAGATGAGCAAAAGGGAAGTATAGCTCAAGTGGAGCAGAGAATTTATTCATAAACTGAGGCAGATTTGTACCATTTCCAGAGATGGTCACAGCTTTGGTCCCTGCATTTCATGCAGTGGTGCTCTGCAGGATTTAGAGGTGACTGGGCAGCACAATAAATGAAAAGACAATTGTCCAAATTGTTTTATATGGAGTGGAGATGCAGAGGTGTTAAAGAGAGGGCACCAAGAGTTATTATACTACAAAAGAACTTGTGTTTTTTCTTTGGGCATAATATTTCAAGAAAATACAATTTCATCATTAAAGAAACATGTACTATTTCATTTTGCATGTTAGGTTTTGAGCTTGATAATTTAAATATTTGGGGGCCATATTCCTGGATTTGCAAGCCACAAATTTAATCTTGATTCTGTCTCTTGTGTCTGTTTTCCCACAGAATCCCAGGGTTGGAAGGGACCTCTGGAGATCATCTATTCCAACCCCACTGCCAAGGCAAGCATCACTTACAGCAGGTGACTCCAGAACACTTCCAGGTGGGATTTAAACAGAAAACCCCTCCCATAAAATTCCATTTGGAATCACTCATATTTACACATTTTTGACTCATTTCCATACTTCAAGAAATTAGTTAAGCCACACATGTAAGCTACTTATGATTCCCACCCTTTTTGGTTTGGAATGGTTTGTCAGTAACAAGTAACAGAAATAAAGGTGTCAGATATTTGCCAGAATTTTTCCTACAGTGGTGAATCCGAACCTGAGAGAAGTTCTAGTCCTGGAAAGTTACTTTGACTTAGATAATGCTGAATCCAGTCCCACTCTGTCAGAACTGAGCTCAGTGACACCTGTAGCCAAGGAGCAGCAGTTCAATTTGCCACCATTTAGTGACACAACTTTGTTGCCACTACAGAGGCTTTTCCTCACTGTATTTCAAGATGATTTACAAGGAAAAGTGCTTCTCCTATTTACTTTGAAAAGGGAATAAATCTTAGTTAAATATGGGTTGTATTCAGATTTAAAAACACATCAGAAATATAGAAAGGCTGTCTTGAGAGCATCAGTAAGTTGGGACAACTTAGAGAAATAAATATGTTGCAAAAATGAAGTTGAATTGCACTAAGCATACTTTATTTTAAAATATAATTCAAGGATTAATTCTGCTGTTATTTGGTGCAAAACCAGTTAGTTTGGATAAGACCAAGTTTAAATAAAAAAGATAAACTACTTAGCTCTAAGAGATAAATATTCTTCTTGAACACTTGAGTAAAAAAGCCCCAAAGACCAAACAGTTATTTGAAAACTGAAAACATTTGATTATTCAATTAGATGAATTATCTTATGCTGAGACAAAACTTAAATTAACTGCAGATATTGCTAAAACTCATTGACAGAAGCCTGTAGCCATTCCATTAACCAAACTGCTGTCTTGCTGATTTTAAGCATTGTGTTTCACTTTCCTTTTCTTTCACTTTGATCTATTGAAGATCACAGCCCTCCAACATGTGCAATTTGTTTCCATTGCTGATGACAAGATTAAATTCAAAATGGTTTCGTAAGATTATGGGTGTCAGCACAGATAGAATAGAACAATGTAATTAACTACAGAGCAAATCATAAAAACCAGATAGGAAATGGAACTGCAAATCAGCTGCAGAAGCAGATGAGCCTTTTGAGCTCTGCAGACTCACAAATGGCCATTTTTTCAAACAGGAGTTGTAGTTGCTTCCAAGGTTATGGGATTGTTCAACCAGAGCAGTAATTTTTTTTTTATTCTATTTTTTTATTATTTGTGGAAACGAACAGGCAGAAAACAAACCAAATAAAAACACCCAGCTCCTCATTGGAAGAAGAAAAAATTAAAAATAGCCAGTGTTGAACCTACGTAGTTCAGGTCAATCAAATATTTTTGAAGAAAGGGAAATAAGGACGTTAAGGGAATTATGGGCTTCCTTCAGAGTGTTTACAGAATTTGCCAAGGATAGTTGCAAGTCCCTCTGTCTGGGGAGATAAAAAGGATGCTACAAGTCATTCATTCGTGTAACTGTACCTTGTACAAACAAACATGCACTACATTTAGGGTCAAAAATCAGACAGAAATCTCCCAGGAGAAAATCCAGCCAGAAAATACGGAAGGTTTTTCTACATTTGCTTGTGTCCAAGCTAGTGTGAAGTGTTTTATACAATGTGAGACCACTCCAGCAGAGAGAATTCCAGAGATTTCTTCTCTCAACATCTCTGATCAGAAAAATTATAAATCACAGCACCTGCAGCAGGAGGCTGTGATGGTGGAATTTCCACCATTTATTCACCATTTAAGATGAATAAACTATTCCTCTCTTACTCAATATTTCTAAAATTATAAAATTCTGGAAAAAGAGTATTAGAACAATTCTTATTTTCTTACAAACATTACCATTGCCTCTAAAATGCTTCTTCTAGCTCCATTTCATTCTTTTGAGAGGTTTTTGAGTTCTGGTGGTCAGTAAAGGACATGCAAAGAGTTATGATGGTTCTTGAGAACACTAAAGTGTTTCTGGCACACATTCAGCTGCTGCCAGGCTCTGCAGAATAACAGAATCACGTCTTTAGGTTCCCATCCTTTCAACCAAAAAACCAGCAGCAGGGATTTTGATGGGGACGTGGCCTATGGAGATACAGCTCCACAGCTTCTGGAGCAGAACTACAGAATTACAGGACAGAGACAAGAAAGGACTACACAGGTTATTAAAAGAGCATGTTTGTAAAGGGCTTTTTGTGGTTGGTGGGTGTGGCAAACCTAAAACCATTTTCTCCCACTGATTCCATCTGGATGTTGCCTCAGCCCAGCAACAAGCAGGGCCGTTGGAGCAGTATGGGAATTTGGGAACACAGTGTCAGACAAGGAAAGGAACTCCTCCCTGTGCTGGCAGCTGGTGGTGCTCCCCAGCTCACAGGGATAGCTCAAAGAACAGCAGTGCCTCTAATTTGTAGGGGAAAACTGCCCCCCTCAGTGGAGCAATTCCATCACCATGGGATGGATTGTCCGTACCCTGAGCCTTGCAACCCTCCTGCAACTCCCTCCTTTGGGGCCTTCATACAACACTAAACATCCCAGTTTAGCTCTTTCTCAGCTGTTCAATAGCCTTTGAGTGTGAAAACCCTCATGGTTTGGTTGCTGGGGACAGGAAGGAAGACACTCAGTTTTCCCCAATTACTTCTGATGTTTATTTTATCTATAAAACGATGCGTGCACTTGGAGAGCACACCCTTTTGAGCTCCAAGGAGGAGCTGAACAAGGAAAAAAAAATAAATCAAGAAAAAGGATAATTATTTGTCAAGTAAAACAAAACCTTCCTCCTTAGTTCCCTTATTATGATCCAAACATAAGGTATGGAAATACTGAGTTATGAAAACTGTATCCAGCAAACACCACTATTTATGAACTAGAGGCAAAGAAATTCTAACCCTGGTCCGATGTTGGGGTTTTTTTTAAACACATATATATTTATACACGTGTCTTTATATAAAACTACATATCTATGGGGTCCCAGTTTCAGCCATGAAAAAACATCCAAAACACCTACCTCTGTTTAGAAGCGAAAAACAAGGGTGATTCAAGTGAGCTCCAACAGAGGTCTTATTCTTTAGGGAAATCAGATTGAGTATGGACTTGAATAAATTCAGATTTAAACTCCATCAGCTTGTGGGTGTCTGTGAATGGCTCATCATGTATTCAAGACACACTGTTAGGTACAAATGCCAACCAACAGAGCTGCAGTGCAGAGATCAGATTCTTTTTCCATCTTAAAGCAACGACTTCCTTTCTAAAAACAGACTAAAAAAAAATCCTGCTAGGACAGAGTACTTTATTTTGTGAATTTTTTCCCTCATCTAGTGGTTGGGGTTTTTTCTTATTTCAACTAAAGTGCTGTCAGGACAGCCAGGATGTAAACAGGGAAAAGCAGCAGCTCCTGAACAGGATTGAAACGATGAAGGAGAACTCGGGTTTATCTGCCTTGACAGACACGAGCTCGCTGCTGTGATCTGGCATTTGGGGAATTTTTCCCTTCTAACTGGGTGAAATTAATTTTGCTGAGATTCTTCTTCTGAAAGTCCACTCTCGGGGAGGCTGAACTTTCCCCCAGGGAAAAGTGCCCGTTGTTTTGTTGCCCGTTAATGGAGGCTTTAGCCCCACCAACCCCTGGCACTGCCCATCACCTGGGCTGTGCTTTTCCACGGGAGGCAAACTGAGGAGCTCTCAGTGCTTCCCTTGACAGCAGGAAATCTGGGGTAGATTTCAGAACAAAAGGAGAGAAATTAGCCTGATTTATTTATGCACTGAGCATGCTCCACCAGCACTGGGCATCATGTGATTCCCTGTTTCCAAGGAAACAACTATGATGCTGAGCACATACTCTCCTATCATGAACTGCAGGGTGTTGGTTTGGGGGGGTTTTTGTCCTCTGAGAATTTTTTTTCTTTTTTTAAAGGCATCAATCAGCAATAATTGGCTGCCCTTGATTGGCATTGATTTATATTTACAAATATATAATTCCTAACATGAGTGGAAGAGATTATATAAATCTATGCTGAAATTAACTACAGTAAATATATGGCCCAGTCAAATTAATTTAATTATATTGGGGGTGGAATTGCTGCAGTTTACGAGGGAGCAAAGATGTTATACAATTGCTGTCCCTAGATGGTGCTTTTACTTAGATTTTTTTGCATTCTTTGAAGGGATAATTTGCATTATGGTGATTTACCATTAAAAAAAAAATAAATCAGAGAACGACTGTTCAATTTATTCTGCTTTCAGCAGCTTCCAGAACACCTGGACACTGCACTGTGCAGTGGTAACATTGAAAAGAGGGAACAAACTTAAAAGTGTGGCACACCTGAAGGAAATGGTGCTATCAGTTAATGTGAATTGCTAAAACAAAGAAGAAAGGATTTACAGAAAACATTTCAATACAATAAGGTTACTCCTGAAGGGTGCTCTCCCCTGCTTGTTACTAAGCACTTTTCCCACTCAGCAGCTGGAAAATCTTCAGGCTTGGACTTGAACTCCCAGAATAGTCTTTATTGGCATCAAAATCTGTTTAGCTGAGTGCAGAGTTGTAATTAATTAAGTTGTGTATGTCCCCTATTGAGTTTTCTAAACTGTGGACTGTGGGGTTTTCATTTTTTTTGTTCCAGTGCAACACTAGTACAGTAACTGACAGTATTAAATTCTCAACAAAGTATCAAATTAAATTGTAATTAAGGTAAAGAAATCCACTGAAACTAAAATAAATAGTGCAAATAAACCTTATTAAGTCTATAAATCTGAAATTATACAAATTTAGACAATTTCTAATTTGTATTGTTAGAAATTAAAATTTCTGTTATTGTTAGAGGGCTTTGAGGTATCCAGACACTTACTCTTTTTAACAGAGGGTGTGTTTACACCCTGGAAATAAATATTCAGGAGATCACCCAAGGACCAAGACAGAAAGTGGCCAAACAGTCATCAGTTTTTCTGTGCCAAGGACAGAAACTCCTGAAAAATCAGCATCCTCTGGTCAGGGCACTAAAGAAAGGAAGCAGTACTGGGATGTTCCTGGCAGATGTGGTCACCACTGCTGGTGGAACAGCTACCTTAACTTACAAGAGACACAGAGTTAAATGAACATATTAAAATCTAGATTAGCCTTGACTGTCCTGTAAAGTTAACCCTGAAGGAAAAGTGTACAATGTTTTTCCCAGCTGAGCCCTAAGAAAAGTGTTAGTGAGTGAGCAGAGAGCCACAGCTGATGGGGTGGTTATCACTGACAATTACAGAAAATTCCAATGCAAGGAGGAATTATTGGTACAGACTAGAAGTCTTCAGGGCTTTGACTCATCTCAAACTGGCACCTGGATGAACAGTAAATTGAGCAACTGCAGATTTGCAAAAACTGTGCAAATCTTCTTGTGCAGGGACAGAGAAAAGGAAGGAGTTCCATTCCTGCCCAGCCTGAGCTTCACTGGAATTTCTGGGTTTCACCAACCCCTCCAGCACTTGGACAGGACACAGCAGGTGTTCCCAGGGAAAAGGTGGGCTCAGCCTTTGTGATGGAGTGTAAAGAAAATTCACTTCTCTTTCGGCTCTCCCTTAGAGGAGTCTCACAAGCATAAAATTACCATGACTAGAACATTTCTATTGACCCACTACAATATACTCACAAGAACTGCCTGAACCAGGCTGATGACATCCATTTACTGCTGTGAAGGCAGTACAGTATCTACTTGAAGATAGTTTAGCTCTGTGCTTGACCTCTATGCAAAAAAATACGTTTAGATTCCCAAGAGCTTTTTTCCTATCAGAGGAAAAAAAAAAAAACAAACAACAAAACAACCAGAAGGATTATTTTACTGACTCAGAATTTGCTTTTGTTTTCACCCTTTTCTTTTTCCTTTAGGGAAATGCTTCCTGGTAACGTGTTTTACAGCAGCTGGGATTTTAGTAGGCTAAACTGGTTATGTTTGGACTCTTAAGGAAAAGGAACATCATCTCTCCTGCCATGTTAAAAACCAAACAAGACACTGCACAGCTTGAAGGCATAACTTTATATCTGTCAAACCTCAGAGTGAATTTCCATTTTTACAAGTGGCATTATTAGTGTATATCACATTTGACTGCAAATGCTTCCTGGCTTATCTCCAATGTGAAAACTCATCCTGTGGTCGATATTAACTGGCCCCTATTAATAAGGGAAGAAGAGAATTGCATCCGTGCTTTAGGAAGGGACATAAAAGTCACAGGACTTAAGCACATAATTTTGTTTAAACACACTTAATTTGTCATCCTGAGTAAAGGGATTCAAGATTCAAGTAGGCCACCTGAGAAAAAAATCTTTGTATTTTGAGAAAAGAATCCCTCAGCAAATCCACTGTCTGTTTCAAAACCTGTGTCATGAAGATTATAAAATCTTTTTCTAGAAAAGCTCTTGTTTTCTTATGTTCTGGTCAAAAGCAGAGACACACAAATATAAAATCTCTGTGGAGGTTTACAGACAAAAAAACATTAGCCTAACCTTATCCAGCTGGTTTTACTGGAGGTTGAAAGTGAGCCTTGAAGAGTGCCTTAGGAGACACCCCAAAATTCAATTTAGTGGTAAGATGCTTGAAAAAAATTCACATGAACAGCCAACAAAACTTTAACTGCATTTTTTCAAGTTAAAGCTGTCAACAGATATTTTCATCAGACTGCATATAAGAAAGCAAACAGGTGAAATTTCTGGAGGTTTTGTTGGGTTTTTTTGTTTGTGTGTTTTTCTCCCCAGGAATAAAGGACATTTGAAGGCCAAATCCAAGGCCAGGATCCATCCCTTTGTGGTGAGTTGATTACCTTTCATTATTTACTCTCTTAGAAAGGGTAGGGTTGGAGGGTTTTTGCTACAAATTCTTTCCTATGCAATTCCTGCAACTTAAAACAGAACAAAAAGGGATCAGCATTGCTAGTTACACATTTAAAGATTTAATTGAAAGAGAAGGATTTTTTTTAATGCAGTGCCATGGAAATCAGAAAACTCTTCTAAGTTTGAAACACTTTTGAAGCTTGTGTTCTGCTTACAAATTCAAAAAAGGGACACTGGCAGGTTGATACCTCCACAGGAAACCTTGGGGTTTTTAGGATAAAGTGTTTCTGTTCAGAACTGATGTTGTGGGGAAAATTTAAACATTGCTTTACCAATCTGTGTGCAGTGTAATATTAAAAAAATATCGCTTCCTTTAGATTTTAATGCATGGATGAGAAGTTTAAGACTTTTTTCTGGGGCCAAGCCAGTCCCCACAGAGACCCCTGCTCCTCTCCAGCTGCTTTTCAGACCTTGCTTCCATTGTTCCCAGTGATCTCAGTGGGGTTAGGGTTTATCAAGGGACTTCAAAGAGTCATTTTCAAGGGCAGCCCAGCCCATTCCCTGGGAAAAAGGGTCTGGTGTGAAGTTCAGGGAACAACTAGGACATCAAGAGCTGAAGAGAGATGAGTGGAGGGAAGGAGGGGCTGTGGATGCTGTTGGAAAAGGAGATGGGAGAGTGGAAAGGGAGCAGGCACTTCAGAGATAACAGAGACAGCCAGGAGAGGAAGATAAGAAGCTTTTCATTGCCTTTTGGAGCTTTTTCTAGTTTTCCAAAGGTGTTTTTAAGAGTTGAATTCCATGTCTACAGGCTTCAAGAGTGTCTCGTGGTGCACGAATCAGTGGTGAAGTTAAACATTATTCAAGGGGTCTCTTGTCCTTGCAAAAACTCAAAATACACATCACTCAGCCCCACTAAAAACATCCCATCTGAGGGAACTGACAATCCAATACCTCAAAAACAAAGAAAAATTCCAAACTCACTAAAAAAACCCTAAATACACCTAACACCCCCCAGACTGCAAAATCCTTACATTCAAGTAACCCTTTTTCATCCACTTCCACTGGCTGGTCCCCAGGGTAAAAGATAAGGACAAAGTAAATCTGAATTTTGCAGCAGGGTGTTGATCAATCGATTTTGGAACCTCTGGGATGCCCTAAAAATGATCATTTGATTTTTTTTGTCTGGAGCACAGTTCAGCAGGGCAGGAGCTGACTGTTTTCCTGCCTTTTGGGTGTGTCATCCTCTTGCACCCTGTGAGGAGCAATTAGAACATAGGTGGTGAAGTAAACACAGTAACATGACTGTTTATTAATGAGGAGAGTGTTTTTATTGCTGAAAGGAGAAAAAAAGTTCTATTTAAATTCTAGCTATCATCACTATCAATCTTTTTCAAAGGGAAAGCAGCCAAAATTGATCCAAATAAAGGGGACTTCATCTCTCCATGGCATGGTTTCATTAGCATTTGTAAAAATGAATAAGCAGGTGAACTGAGCTCTCTCTAACTTCACTCAAGTTGATTGAACCAATTTCACTGATTTCCTTGAGCATATAGCAAATAATTGAGGAATATTTAACAAAATCCAAAGAAAGGAAGGTGCACAATCATCATTACCCATAGTTTGGAAGCCCTGAGTCAGATTTATCTATCAAGAGGGCCTTAGGTATTATCTATTATATACCAGTTATCTGAACTAGGAGTGTCTGTTACTTACAAGTGGTACCTTTTGTGAGTATTTTTAGTAAATCATCTGCTGGGGAGAGTGGCTTTGAATCTCAATTCCCTCCCCATCCAAATGTCCATAACCTTCTGCCTGCTGCTGGTATTTATGGATTTAAGTGTTTTCTTTGGGGTTGGAACTACATGATCTTTAAGTTTCCTTGCAACCAAAGTGCTTCTATGACCTGTGACCCCAGCCATGCTTTGTAACTTTGCTTTATGTTTTAAAAAATGAGTTATATTTTAAGAGCAATTGCTCTTTTAAGCCTTTTGCATTATCTAGGTCTAAATCTGAAAACGACCAACTTAGTTTTATATGCAAGCCAGGAATGTAAACCAATTTCTCTTCCAAATATTCTCAGGATCCAAGGATAAGGAAGTCAAAGTGGAAGTTTTGCTTTGGGATCTCTTTTGGAGCATCACTGGAGTAACTTAGTGAAATAAACCTGAAGACTTTTGCATTTTGAACAATATGTGTGCCTTCAGAATCTAAATCATATTTTAAAAGTTTGGAAAACTATGCTTATGACACAAAACCACTAGAAATCAGAAACACTATAATCAATGCTTTCTCTTTAAATATAAAGAGTGTAGAGGCCAAGAGCTCAGGAATAAAGGAACTTGCAAAATGCACTTTGCTGATGACAATTAGCACAAAGCATTGCAGGTGGCTGTCATCCAAAAAGTCAGGAACACCTGAAGGCAGCTTGGTTCTGGCTACAGATGTGTCATACAGGATGAAGGAGATTCACCTGAGAGCCTGTTAACTCATTTAGAAGCAGAAACATTTTCCCAGGCTGTTCCCAGTGCAACTTTTCCCAACTAGTGATTCTGCAGAATGCCTTTTAATAGACTTTTGGATGGTCTAGGGTGACACTATGTGGCTAATCCGAGCACTGAAATATCAATTGCAAGTTATCTCTTGGAAAAACTGGGGAAGAAACTGAGCTAACCTCTGAATTCTAATGTATAAGAGACAAGGTTAGAGCTTCTCAGGTTTTGTGAATATGTTCTGGGAAGTGGTGAGAGTGTCTGAACCTTTTGTTCTTAACTATAACCTTCACAGAGAATCACTTGACATAAACATCTGCAACAAGCAAAGACATGATCACCCTGAAAATGTATTTACTCTGCTTTAAAAAGGACAGATGAGTTAGCCTGGGGTCTAACCCTTTTAGAAGGAGAAAAAGCATTTATAGAATTTCTTTGTTTTTTCTGACATCAGCTGTGCTTTCCTAAGGGTAGTAGGAAGCAAACAATAAGCAACACTCCTAATCCCACACCTTGATCTCTCTCCTGTTAGCTTGAAGCTCCTTTAGTTCTCTTTGTCCCTGCCTCCTCTTATACACACATCCCTCCTGCCCCCTCACAGGAATGCCTCCTGTCCCATCCATTCACATGGATGTGTACAGTCATTAGCTAATTGTGCAAAAATACCAGACTTCTCCATTTGCATGGATACTTCCCAAAATCCTTTATCCTTCCAGTTCATGGCTGGCCTCACACATATTTGGCTGACAATCACTTTCAGCTCATACACCTTGATGGAAATGTAGCTCATAATTCCACAGATTTCAGTGTGGTTTCACCAGTTCTACCCCTTAACAATCCAAAGCCATCAGTCTGTGAACTTACATCATGCCCAAGAAAAAAATCTCTTTATATAAATCAATGGTAAACACAGACAGAAGCTTTTAATATTCTAAATATCCCAGTTCTGTTTAAAGGTTTTCAGCATGTACCTGCAAATCAGCTGGGAAAAACAGTCTGGGTGGGACATACTGTGCAGCACCCCCAAAGTAACCATCACCCTAAATTATTGTGCTTTATTTGTTGTCCTTCAGGTGCAACAATTTCAAAATTAGTTCAAGCAGTTCTGTATAATCTCTACATAGTTAGATCCTGCTTTTCCTTGCTGCACCCCCTTCTCTTGACTTAAACTCTGAGCGAGGCTTTATTTGTCCCATATGGAAACCCACATCAGGAACAAATCTAATAATACTTCTGCTCCTCTTCTGTTGTCCCTTCATAGCTTTTTTGTATTCCAACATTTGCCACATCCACTGATGCAGTTTGAGGTTCATGGTTCCCTCTCTCATTATTTTCATCAGCCCTGAGTCCATCCCTCCTTCAGAGCTGATTAAGGACCCCCTGAGACACTGAAACTCAAACTGGGTTTCAGACCCTTCCTTACCTATCACAGCTGCAGCTGAATTTCCACCCCTAGATAATACTTTTACAGCAGAACAGCTCCTTTCCAAACAATTTGTTGGTCCAAAGGAAATTTCTACAGTTATTTTGCCAGACACCTTTCCTTTCATAGTGAAAACCAACCTCACTATTTTGGTTTTCTGCAACTCTCACTTGGATCTTAACACTAACCCTCCAGTTAAATTTCCTAAATTTCTTCATGGACTGTATCATTTTTGAGACAAATAAGCATGCTATTGGGTTTTCCACCAGCAGGAAGCTGTATTGTCCCAGTGTTTCCTTCTCACAATGTTTTCAGCAAGCAGAGCAACCTGTTTGCTTCTTTAAAGGTGTGAAATCAGAAGTGTAGCTGTTAAACCAAGCTATGATGATCTGCATAACTAGTGGGTAGCTTTGAAGGTCTGCATTTAAAAATACAGATAAGAAAATACAATGAAAAGGTCAGAAGAGATCTAGTCTGTTCACATGGTTAAAAATTAATTCAGACCTGCTGGAAGGTGTGCTATTCCCATTCTGAGCTTAGCACTACCTTTATATGATATGTGAAGCGTTGCATTCTTGTACCTGGGCACAAAGTTCTGGCTGTGGAAACCCAGTTTACAGTCTGAATTCAAAAAGAATTCTTTATTCTCTGCAAGCCAATAAAGAATTCTCCACTTCGACAAAGATCCTTTGCCTCAACAACTTGCAGCTCCCCAGACTTCTCGATCCATCCATCTATCTGAATGTTGTGGTGTCCTTTTAATTCTCTGGGTAAGTAACAGAATTCTCTCTCTCCTCTGGAGTGGTGTTTGTGATGTGTGTGGTGCTTATCTGTGCTACCAGCAGATCCAGGGCTTCTGCAGAACATTGTTAATCACAGACAGGAATTGCTGGGTTTGAAAAAGCTTCGTCTTTCAGCTCAGTGGAAGAAGAAGAATTGTTTGATGAACTTGTTTGTTCATCTTTCCTATCCGCAACGTGGATGATTTAATTAATTTTTGTGTAGAAAAGATTTAAGTGTGATTTCTAAAGATTTAAAAATATATGACTCAGTCATTATGTTATCATCAACCTTTTCTGTAGCTATATTTAAGCCAAATGGAAAAGAAGAACTTTGAAAAAGAAATGAAGTCTAAGAAACCTCTGTCACCATATGCATGGCTATTGAGCATGGTTGGTTTGTTTGTTTTTTAAAAAACAAACTTTTCTCCTTCTCTCCTCCCAAATCCTGAATAGGTGCCTAATCTATTGATATAATTTTTGATTGTTATACTTGGATAAACAGGTTGCCAAAATCATTATTCCTCCCACAGAATTAAAGAAAAAGAAAAATAAAAAATGAAACAAAACCCAAACACACACCAACAAAAAAGGGTAAAAGAGAAGAAAAACTGGTCAGAAAGCAAAAGCAAGTCTTAGAAACAGTCTTTCCTTTTGATCAGAATAAGTGAATATATAAGGGAGTGCTTCAAAGCTCAGCAGTTTTCTGGGAATTATTGAAGCTTGAAGAAAGAGTGTTTCAAGTGATAATCTGCCATTTTCCTGGTGGTGGACTGCACAAAATTACGTTAATGAGATGCAGTTCTAATGTGCTGGCTCTTTTCTAGCTGTGTTTTAACCTGTGCTGAGGGCACCCAGAATGGCTGAGCAAACACCATTTCTATTCCACAGAAATAAAAATCCGGTTGGAAGACGAGGTTTAGATAATTTGCACAGTACTCCTTCTCCCCACAGAAGTGCTGATGTGGAGGAAGGAGCTGGTGTGTGCAGGGGGTCCATTAACCCCTCAGAGGGACAGACAGACATGTCTGCAGGTTGGTGTTGTGCAGCGTGGGGGTGAGGAGGAGCTGAACCCTGCTGACCATCCACTCTTGCCCTCTGTTGTTATTCAGACCTGGGATGGACCAGCTGTACAGTCAACTCGGTTTGAAAGAGTATTTCCCCCAGCAGGGTGAAGAAAGGCCTCTCCCCTCACTGGTGCCACTATCAGAGGGTTGCATCTGCGTCATGAAAACAGAGCAGGGGGAATCATCAAAGTTATTATCCCACACATCACCACAGTCCCCAGGGCCTGGAGCATCCAGGCTCTGTTGTGCTGTCCAATACTTAAAACAAAAGCAGCTTATGGTGTTTAAAATTACATCAGTCAGACATTGTTCTTCCACTGCAGCAGAACATTCTCCTCCTGTGCCTCTCAAATCCAAAGTGCAGCCCTTCTATAACATTAGGAACTAAGGCAACCCAAACCTTCAGGGAATAAGTGTCTAAAAGATGCTGTTCTAAATTATATTCTGTCCAGTGCCCCTTCTGTCACCCCTCTGCAGCTGTTTCTCTGTGGAGATGTGCTGTGAAGGTTAATGGCTATTGTATAAATCTGACAGGTTTACAAGCCCTTGTGTGACACTCGACATGTACAATATCAGGTTTTTTCCATCAAAAACCTCTGAGGGTTTGTCAGAGATCGTAGGGACAAGAACAGGTCCCCATAGTTTCTGGAAATGTAGCATTGTTATTTATTTTTTCACCTTTCTATATCAAAGAGCACATCTGTGTACTCTGACTGGAAATCAGCTATTTTTCAGTCAGAAAAATTTCCCTATGTCTGACTCCAAAACATATAAATCTTGTGGCAGCAATTTGTTGCATTGCTGTAGCATTATCTCAATCTTTAATGCCACAAGAAGCACATAAAAATTAGTTGCATATTTTTTTTATTTCAGTATTGTAATGTGCAGAATAGGTTGAAAAATGTAACACAGAATTTAGTCCAAGAAATATGATGACAGACTGAAAATGAAAATTTCCACTGCAATGAGAGATCCACTATGTTTGAGGAGGTTCTAAAAAAGAAAAACCCAAACCCCCAAAAATCTCCTTGAAAGCTAGAAGAAAACATTAAGGTCCTTAGAATATTTTAAAATATTTAACATCAACAATACTAAGCACACTGTTTGCATCATTATTTCTTGAGAGACAGATTAGGCACAAGAATGAGCAGTAAGAGAGTCTGATGGAGATCAGTTTTTCTGCAACTTGTTAAGCTGTAACAGAGGGACCTTTGGAATCTGACAGATTCCCACTCTAAGTAATTCCTGCTTTAATTCTGCCTCCCTCTTAAGGCAGCAGTGCATCATAACATTAATTTATGCCTTGCTTATATTATATTCAAGGGTTGTTTTTATTCACTGAACATGGCTTCTCATGAAGCCACATCAGTGAAGATATCCTAAAATGTAAACAACTACAAAATTGAAGTACAAGTCCATAGTTCTTGTGCACCCTTACCTGGCCTTCTGTCTACTACACAACTTACAAAAAGCACCCATGGACACTGATGGTATAAATGGGAAAACTTGTACTTGGGGGAATTCACAGCAGGGAAGAGATAATAAGAAATAAAATATACCTGTACTCTATCAGTTGACACATGAAGTAAAGAGTAGCTGAGATACCAAAAGCTACAGAACAATGTATTAAATGTGAAACACTAATTTTTCATTATTTACAGAAACTACTTCAATTACAGGTCTCCCAGTGCAATTTCAAAACATCAGAGATTAGAAGCAAAGATCAGTATCAACAAAGGAAATAATATTCCAAAAGAACCGAAATAATTTCTGTGGTTCCAGGACTTCTATTGTGAACACCCCTCGTTGCCAGCAAAGGGAAACATGGCTTTGGGATGACAAAATAAAAGCAGTATTTCCTCAGTGGGGATTTGCTGCACTGTTCTGACCCCAGAAAAACCCCCAAGATCTTACCAGGAAGTTTCTGAAAGTCTCTAATGACAAGAGGCAGAATAAAGACACACAAAAAGAGCAGGGATGAGCCAGAATGTAAATCAAAGCAGGGGTGGACAGGGGGAGTGTCTATGGGTGCAGAAGACAACAGTCACTAACTTTCACCAGGAACACCACACCAGTCCCTCCAAAACTCGATTAGCAACACACTGCAGGTCAAAACAACCCCGAAGAGCAGAGTGTTTGAACAGAAGTGCCTTTCCAAGAAATAAAAAGCTGCACACTTGCCTTTCCTCAGCTCACCAGCTTTACCTTGTCAGCAAACCAGGGCTGAGCCCTTCCTGCTGCAGTCTGTCCCACAGCACCATCCCAGTGGAGAACTTTCCTCCCCATCTTCCCCCAGAAGTGTTCTCTGCTCGTGGGCTCCTTGAGGAGCTCACACACCTGCAGCTCCTCCAGCTGCCCTTCATTCTCTGTGCTCCTGCTGCTCATTAGAGTGACTCAGGACAGTGACTTTTCTGCCATTCTGATGCCATTTAGTTGCAGCCTCAGGAGCAAAGACAGCATTTTTTAAAGCAGCTGCCATACTAAAAAGCAGGATTTCTCCTCTTTTCCTTTGCAATATTGTTTGCAAAGTCTTAATATCAAAAGCAGGTGTTTTCTGAGCCCAGGATGATCCAATGACCAGTAGTTATTTTCTATAACCAGCTAGATTTTTTTTTCTGTTTTGAATATTTTGAATGATGTTTTGTGGAACACATTTACAAGAAGAGATCATTCAGTATGAGTTTTAACCACCTGCCTGTTTTCCCCACCAAATCTTAGATTGTTGGGGAGCCTAAGGAATGTTTCTTTTGATTTTTCTTTTTTTTTTAATAAATACATGGTTTGTGAAATGTACCATGTGCATCATGGGAACTACTGAAGAAATGAAACTCAAATTGTAACATTTCAGGAGTCAATAATACAACTGAACACTTAAATAGGGTGGTGAGACTGCTGAGGCTCTCCATTGATAAAGAAATAAAATCTTAATTATTGACTATAACTAGGCAGGAAAATATTCCTCTGATGTAATTCAGAGTTGCATCAGAAGAGTTGTATCAGCCATTACTTTTAGTGTGTGCTGTTTGGAGGGATGGCAGATTTCCACTGTGCTCTACTACATCACTATTAGCACAGGGATGCTCTGCCAGTGGCATATCATAGATCAGCCTCCAAATTTTCAAGAACAAAATGTACTGGCAGCATCAAATAGGCAGGAACACTGAGGAGAGAAAATGCTTTGGCATTATTGAGTAGTGCTTCTGTCCTTATACATGAAAATGAAAAGAAAGGCAATTGAATCTTCCCTACAGCATATTCAAAACACAGTGGTTTTTCTCTGTGTTTTCTCATACAGGGAAAATACAATTTATATCCAGGAGTTATGGGCCAGAGGAGGCTATTGACTTTAACACCAGGAAATGGGCATATTTCACTACGATCATTTTTATCATCTCAGGCTTGCAGGTAATAGCAGAGAAAATGTAATAGAAAAACACTGAAAATATCCCAATCCCTCACAAGCACAGAAAATAGGATAATAAAACCAACTGAATGTGACTTCAGTTCTTGATGGTCGATTAAACTCCCCCAACAAGGTGCACACGGAATCAAAACTGGCTTCCCGGGGTGCAGCCAACACTACCCGTGCTCTCTAAAGACCCCAGTCTGCCCAGCCCTGCTCATGATTCCAGCAAGAACGTCCCTTAATGTGAACTGGGATGGGATTTTGTCAGATGGCAGCATCTGCCTGGCACAAAACCATCTTGCTTTGCAGCAGCCACTGAGCAGCTGCTCGTGACTCTGCAGTTTTGCTTCTGAAACCAGAATTCTCTCACTGGGGGGATGGAGAGCTCTTGAGGCATCTGTTCAATTCTCCTCCCACACACACCTCTTTTTTTTTTTTTTTTTTTTTTAAGATTTGATTGAACAGTCTTTTTAATCTGCAATAATTGTGGCTTGACTCTGTGATCAGCTCTCGCTGCTGCTTCTCTGCCCAGGCACTGCTCCCCACCAAATCATACAGTGAGACTGGGCATGGAACTGGAGAGAAAGCAGCTGAAATGACCTAACAACACTGCAAACAACATAAAAGGAGAAAAACAGTCTCTTCCAGACCATGGAACTACATGAAGACTAGTCCTGGCACATAAGAGAGCACGAGATATTTTTTGGTGGAACAGCAAGGTTATCATATGGCTATACAGTGGTGTGGGCATTTAGCACTTTTATTTGGGACAGAAAGGATTCTATCTGATTCACTTCCTTCCCAAAGAGCACTATTTATGTGTTTATGTATGCATACTCCTGTTATAATCTTTGTTTTCCATAAAATAATTCCAAACATGTATCAAATTAACTATTATATGTGCTATGATGAGAAAGTAACTTATTCAGATGACTTATCATCCAATAATGTTTATTTTCCCTTAAGAATTTTATAAGATAATTTTAAATACCTCTTTGAGAAACCTGAGTCTGAAATAATTTTAAATAACCCATTGATGAAAGCATTAGAAGGCTTTCTAAATACATATGTCTCCCTCTCTGGAGATATTCAAAACCCACCTGGACAGGTTCTTGTGTCACCTGCTGTAGGTGACCCTTCCTAGGAGGAGGGTTGGACTGATCTCCAGGTCCCTTCCAACCCTCACTGTTCTGTGATGTAGGGTCATCTTTAACAGATGCCATAATTGTTCCATAAAGCTTTTCCTAGAAAGCTAATATAACTTGCTTTTCTAATTTTCATAATCTTGTAAACACTGTTTGCTTGCACCAGCTCAACTTCAATGATTCTTAAATGCACACACACACACAGAGGCAGTAGAGGGGAGTGCTTTATAATTTGCTTGAAAAGCAAACAAATCCATCACAGAGAGAAGTGCAGCACATTCCCTTACTTGGAATTTAACACTTAGTTGGTACCAGGCAAACACAGTCTCCCAGACACATGGATAAACAGAGTTTGCCTGAACATATGGGAGAAAACATTGCTGTAAATATTTCCTTTGATTTGTGTTTTTCAGCAGCCTGCCTTGTTTTTAATAAATAAGTTATTTAATCATACTTCTATTTCCATAAGGTTAGATCATCATCTTAATACCTGCTTGTAAAAAGACAGAATCAGGCACTCCTCTATCTCTCTCAATACCTCTTATATCATTGTGTTGATCAAACCTGAGCATTACCTAAATGGGTTTCATGTGCTGAGAAAACGAGAAATATGGATTTGCAGTGTATAGCCCAGGGCAATGGGCTATAAACTGCAGTCTGGATCTGAGCCATGAATAAATTTTATATTATTATTATTATTATTATTATTATTATTATTATTATTATTATTATGATTATTGTTATTGTTATTGTTATTATTGTTATTGTTATTATTATTATGTTCTCTATGTCAATGTCTCACACTGCTGCAGGAATACAAACACAAATAGGAAATATCTCTTGCTTACCTTTTTGTGGATCCCCAAAGCAAGTCTACTATTACTGTAAGACCAAGAGGAAGGTTGGAGTGTTGAGCCCTGGTCCTCTGCCAGCCTGTGCACACAGTGCTCCACCACACTGGAGTAAACCAACACCACAAACCCAGCTACTCACTGTCCTTTCACAGAATGACACCAAATACTCAGCTGGACAGGGATGCTGGAGATCATCTACTTCTGGTCAACCTTCTGGTCACAGAAATGTCAGGTTTGGGGGAGCAGCTGAGCAGGAGTTTTGTAAGTCAGGGTTTTCCAGCTACTTTGGGAACCTGAGCCTATTCATGAATATGGGAAGAGCTGGAAAAGGCCTTTAGACAGAGAATACTGCCTGAGTATCTCTTGTGTTAGAATTCAGTGTCAAAATCAAACCAATAACAAACAATTAGGATTGTGTTTCATTTTGTTAGATAGCAAACTATATGCACCTGCATTTTCTTCCTCCTCCTCCTCCTTTCCTCTTTTTGCCTCTCCTTCCCCCACTTATTTATGCACCATTTTCCCCATCCTGTATCAGCACAGCATCTCATGGCAAAGCAGCACCTGGTTTTTCTCTGGGGACAGACATGATCACCCTCATTGCCATCCGAGCATGAAACCTGGTATTCTGATTTTGAATTAGGATATATAAGTTCACCACGATGGACCAGTAACCTCAAACACTACAGGCCTTTCTGAAGCTTCGAGCTGATGCAAAGGAATTTTGTTCCTGTCATTCTTCTAAGTTCACAGGTACAACTCACATCCCTGCAGTGCTGTGAAAAGATTTCACAAACACTCTTGAGAGGGTGCAGCTCAGAAAATGGGCCTCTCAAGCTCACAGAAGCTCAAACACAGCATTTAAAACACACTGAACAATGCCAGTCCTCTTTCTTACTAGTGCCTCATCCCTGATCATTTTCGGCAGAGATGAAGAGTCCTGCCAAAAGTACATGGACTAATAAAGTTATGTGTGTGGGAAGGAGGTAAATGAGTGACAGAGAATCAAAAGGAAAATATTTTCTGATTGCTGCCTGTAGCGAGCTCACAAAATCAAAGCAGAAAACAATTTAACTCCAAAGTAGCTCTAAAGCTCCATTAATCCAAGAAATCTGCCGCCTAAGAAACAACTGTCTCCTGTTGGGTTTTTTTGTTGAATTTACTGGGTTGGATACATTCTTATGTATCTTTTCTCACAGTGTAGTACTATTTCATTTTCAAATATTACTTGTCACACAGAATTTGTGAGTAAAAGCTGGAAATCTGGGTGAGAAGAAGGGAAAATCCATAATGTGAAGCATTTTACCTTTAAAAACGAGATTATGTGACACAGTTAGTCACCTCACACCTTGTCTGCTTGGATAACTCCTAACCAAAGTGCAAGGATGCTGTATGATCACAGGCTGCATTGAAGTTTAGGGAACAACTGCTTTAACCTGAAGCTGAAAAAAAAAGAGGAGGAACTCTGCTGGGCTGAGGGTCTGAGCAGCAGAGTGGGGATTCCCTCCTTTTGCCCTATGCATGTGCACAGTTCTGAAAGTCTTAAGTGGCAAGATGAGTCCTGGCCTGAAATCCCCAGTTTTAGAAAGCTTCAAAGACCTTTTTTCTGATCGTGACAGAGGGAGAAGGAGCTGGAAAAATCTAAATGCAGAGGTGTCTCATCTGGGCCAGTGACAGGAGAACAGTCTTACAGAACTGTTGGTCTGAGGGCCAATATCAAACTAATTGTTTCATAAGCAAATTCACTTCATCCATTTTACTTATTCTGTACCTAGTCATTCCAGAAGAATTCCCTGCAGTACTCCCATCAACCATTCCCACCACTGTACAGAGCAGGGTGTGTTTCTGGACGTTGCACTGACTCAGCCAGGCAGGAATTAAAACATTCCGGGCTGACTCAGTGCCTGATCCCGAAGATTTACAGATACCTTGACATTAAAATATCCCAGTGGGAATCCAGAGCCAGATCTAATGACCTCAGGTGAAAATAAAGAAAGCTGTTACATTCAGACCATTATTGTTCATGCTGCTTTGTGAATTTATTTCTTTAAATTTTCCACTTGTGCTCCTGCCAAGAGAGATCTATTAGACAGAAAGCAGCAAGAGTAAAACTTTATCATTTTGTTTCAAACTATAAAATAATTTACATCACATATTTTACTTACTTTTGTCTTTTTGTTTGTTTTTTTTTTGAAACCACAAACATTCCAGCATCACACTGTAGGAATAAGAATAACAATAGAAAGCATAACCTTTTGCATAGTATTAAATGAACAGACAGAGTAAGTTCTTTATTTACAATTATTGTCTAGATAAAAAAATTCATAAAAACAGATGAATGAACATATATTAATAACCCCTAGTGGGATGGATTGCCAATGTACCACTGTATTGTTGTCCACAAATCTCATGCTGCTAAGTACAGTACGTAGAGAGCGAGCATTTATATATTGCAGGGAATTTTAACAAACTGATCATTTTGGTTTTTGATCCATTGTTCCCATCACAGAGAGGTCAAGCAATAAAAGAAAGGAATTGTGATGCACGACTTGTAGTTGAAAGGTCATAGCTATTCTGCTTTTAAAAAAAAAAAAGTCTATCATTTATCATATACATAAAGCACAGTCTCTGCTCACAAAAGCCCAAGTTTTCTATGCATCTCAGTTTATATATGTTTTACTATATATACACAGAATGCAGTGTTCATTTTCTTAACAGTTTTCAAGTCTGCAAATGGTACCTTAGGGAGGGGTACTCCTACAGGAAAATTTAAAAAAAAAAAAAAACAAAAACACAAGAAAAAATATGAAGAGTGTTTGAAAATAAAAAGGCAAAGAGTCAGTGTTAAGATGTTGAAAATAAATTGTTCCAGAATTAATAGCTTCTGTAGATGATCAAGTCCAAAGCTAGAGGCTTCCCTGTAAATAGATAACACTTTTTTTTCTTCTGAATATGATATCCCAAGTAGGCCATAGAAACCCAATACATGTTGTACAAAGGTTAATCACCGTATTTACAAAGCGAACAATCCTGACTGAGTTTTAATCACTTTGTTGCTAGGAGTCAGCTAAAATAATTATGGTTTCATGCTAGCTTGATACTGGTAAGAAAAGGGTCACACTATCTGTTGAACAGAGAGCTGTAAGTGCCTTCAAAGGCCTGTTCTGTTGGTCAGTGAGAAGTTTGGATCAGAGAGCGAACTACGTTTGAGCCAAAAACATTCAAGAGCTTCTACTCAAAAGTCCGAAGCTGGCAAGTCAAGCTGATTAGAACTTTACCTGGCTGATAAGTCTTGATGCACCCTGAAAACATCTGCTCAGTTCAGTCTGCAGTTTGGCCATGAGTCTAATCTTGGTTTGGAGAGTTCTGGCTTGGTTTAGTTCTCGTGACTGCAGAGATGAACCCCTTTTACGAGCCAACTTTTAAGACAAAACCAGTAACAGTACCTCAACAAATCGGTTTATCAAGCTAGTTTGAGAGTGTTCTCCAACACACCTGGCAGAATCAACTGTGTAATTCAAAATGTCTTTTGCACTGTACAGTTATGGAAAAGATCATATGCTGAAAAGTCTCCAAGCAAACTTTATATTAAATACAAAAATTATTTATGAAAAATCTGTGATCCACAAAGTGCTTAGCATTCAAGTGGTTGACATAGCAATTATATAAGCTCATAAATTTTAAGCTTTTTCAGGGCTGTTACCATCTTGAAAAATATTTTCCACCTCCCATACTGCAGGTTTGCAAAACAGCTTTCTTCTTAGAAAGCTCAAGGTAAAATAATGTATTACTGTGTTACAGTATACCTTGTGACTACAGGAAGACAAGCTTGGTTAAAAAAAAAAAAATCACACAAAGCACATCTCAATACACAATTAATAAAGATTCATTCAGTCCTAATAGTGCAGAAATTATATTTTTCTTTAAAAAAAAAATCAAAGCAACAACCTACAGTGATTCTCATCCAAAATGCCAACAGCCCATACTTTGCAAGTAATAAGGAAATAAATGCCTAAATTACTAATTGAAAAGGATTAAATGCCGTATATCACAGTATTTTAACATTTGTTTTATCTCCATATAGACAAACCAAATATAACTTATTTTAAATTATAAACTCATTTAATATCTCTCTAAAGATATTTTTGGAAGCCATTGCTGCATGTTTAAAGAATGAAATAGCCTCCATTATTGTATGTTGCACCAAAACAAATTCAAGCAGATTATCAGAGGGACCAACAAAAAAAAAAGGGGGGGAGGAAAAAAAAAAGAGAGAACCTGATCATTTTGATTTTTATTTGAAACAAAGGAAGCCTGGTTTACCTCCCTGTATATAGGATCACAATGCTACATCCAATGTGTTATATTTTGGCTTCTTTTGTTATTTACTAGCAGTATCTACATTATTTAACAAAAAAAAAAATAAATAAAATCAGGCAGAAATCAGAACATGGTTGTAATAAAATATCCAGGGTGCGATATTACAGACATTTTCAATGAGCTGAGCTGAGCCATTTTTATACTACTTCGGCAGGAAGTGCTTTCTTAACCCTACAAATAGTTAAGGATATTTATCTACAGGTTTGTAAACAAATTACATTCTTTTTTAGGACATAAATAAGTTAAAATAGTCAGAGCAATTTGAGCAGAAACAAGGCAACATGCCAACAAAGAAACTTTATATATATATAACTATATATATATAGATAGATATATACATATATATAATTAATTATCTATATACTTATATGTATATATCTCTATATATAGTCTCATAAATGTTTAAGTTCCTCTGTCCAACTGGTGCAAATCTACTGTGCAAGTTAAGCTTCGCAACTTCAAAAAAGTTATTTAAATTAATCTATACAATTGAGTCCATGCCACACAAGCATTTCAAAAAACTCACAGACCAGTGAATTGGATAAATAGCCTCAGAAAGAAGTCCTCTGCAGTTCCTGCTTAAGGAGGAAAAAAAAAAAAACCAAAAAGGAAATAAAAACAAACAAAAAGAGAGAAAGAAGGGCCAGCAGTGTACAGTACATTCATGCAGGAGGATTTTTTTTTGTTTGTTTTTTTGTTTTTCTGAAAGGGAACGGGGGGGTATGTAAATCAGCCATTCATTCTTTCCCCAAAACCATTGTGATCAACAATTCATTCACTTGTCTCAGAGTGAATAAGAGTTCAAACAGCTTTTCAGCCAGCAATGTTTTTTAATATATATATTTATATATATTTCGGTTGCTGTGGGGGGAGTTTTATTTTATTTAATTTTAATTATTTTTTTTTTCTTTTTTTTTTGCAGTGACCTTTTCAGCTAAAGTGATGTCTCCAGGCTATGTATTGGGCTTCCTGGACTAGAAGAGGTAGCTGATTTACTTGTATCAGTTGTAAGATTTATTCCACTGTCGATAGCACTGTTGTTCTTGTTCAGCGAAGACGGTGGACTCGAGTTTTTCTTGAGAGCAGGGTCTTCTTCTAGGTCTGTGTCATCAATGAGTGGGATGTGGGGCTGGGAATCTTCTATCCTAAATTCAGGATGAGTCATAAAGTTGTGAATAGAGGTTCTAGATTCTGGTTTTTCTAAACCTTCATAGAGAGAGCTACGGAATGCCTTCACGACGCGGATCTGGGGGGAGAAAAGGAAAGGGGTGTCAGAGGCGGAACCTGCCCGGGGGGCAGCACCGTGTTAGAGAATAAATACTTTGTGAAAAATGTAGCATATGGTTAGGGCAGTGCAGGCAGCTGAAGTCCAAAGTCTCTGGATGTTATATGCATAAACGAGTGGCTCGAGTTATGTGCATTTTTGGAATATCTGTACCGACTGCAACATTAAAATAAATCAGGTTTAAAGCCATCAAAGAACTGATGGGGAGTACTGGTTAAAGAAAGCCAACGTCCACTCGTGTGGTACATCCCTAGTAAAAGACAAGCCATGTTAATTGTAATGCAAATGTAAAACCATGCATGTTGATAGTTTTTGCAGTGAGTAAGTAGGAAGGCTTTTTTTTAATTCAAAAAAGTCTCTTTTTGGTATCGTTAAAAAAAAACCATTACACATAACATATCACACTTCACAAACAGAAAAGCACAGAACACGGACACGGTCGGATGGGTACGGATGAGACACACACAGGAGCCAAGTGTAAAAAACTATAAGTAATATCAATGTTTTAAAGCAAAATCTAAATGGATGCAGCCAAGAGCACAAAAAGCCAAGCAGACAAAGTACTAAGCGTAATCATGCTACCACAGGGGGGAAAAAAAAAATCACAGTTACCACATGAACAGAGATAACTTGCACACAACAACTACACTTGGAAGCCTGGATAATGTGAACATAAGTATCGTTGAACCAACTTTTATTTTTCCTTCATGCATATGTGAGGTAAACACTCGAGTATAGACCCACTGTTCTAGCCATTTAGCTTTCGAATAAATATAAAAACATGTAATAAAATGATGTATTGGTTGTTGGGTTGAATTGAATCGTTAACAGCAAGGTTTGTTTTTTTTTTCATTTCTGTGTCTCAGTTGTAAAAGTGTAAAGTTAAATGTCGGAAGCGACACAATTGATGCCAGATATGCAGTCTTTAAACTAGGTCAGCTGACTTATGCCAGGGCAACCTAATGCCATTAAGCACCTGACAGTAAGAACACTGGTGAAAATAAATCCAGCCCGAGCCCATGAGGCTGTCAGGGATGGTGCACGGTGCTTTCCCAGCAGGAAATGAGAGGAACAGAGTGAGGGGGGTGGACACTAAATCCTCTGTGAGTGGGCAAAGGGAGGGATGCTGTCTGTGTCCCAGTGACCTACCACTGAAAAGAAGTGAAGGTTTGTGCTGGTTTACTGCTGAAAAAAAACATAACTTTTTGGAAGGGGGTGGAGGGGCAGAGAGGAAAAAACAGGATGGCAAAACGTGATCTGTTGGCAAATGTTTTATGGCTAAGTATGAGTTCTATCCTTCTACTTCCATGTAGTCCATGAGCGGATTTTTAGCATTTCTTAGAGAGGACACTAAAACACAGGCAGAGGCAGAAAAGGTGCAAAGCAGGTATTGTGAAAGCTTCTCCACACACATTTGAAATGGTTTGGTGGTTGGCATGTGTAACTTTTTACATGTAAATGTGCTGCTCGTTATTGGTTGGCCTAAGACACCCACTAATTAGGAAAGCTTTAATTCCTCTTTTAGTTGGCAGACTGCATTTTAGCAATGGTATGGGGTCACAGCGTTGCTGCTGGGGGGTCCAGCTGATCCTGTGGTTGGAGTTGGCCAAGTTGTACAGAATTTCAGCCCATTTTTCTCTCTTTGAACTTGGCCCTTGTTTATGGTCTCCAAATTTAGATGTTCATCATTTAAAATTCCTAAAAGCAGAAGTCATGCCAGCTTTAGATACATGGTCCTTGGTCAGTCCTTCTCTTTATACATCCATTTGGTAACAGCAGGGCACACTACAGAAAGTTCATGTGACTGCTTGTGCTCAAGATAAGAGGATTGGAGTGGTACAGAACAGCTTATCCAGATCTTGGGATACCACAAGATTTTAGGTTGGCAGAGGTGCAAGAAGGAAGATTGTCTTGCACAGTAATAAATAAATAAACTCTGAATCAATTTTACTCACTCCAATCATCCAGTGTACCTGACAGAGCACCTGGAATTATAAATGAGGGTTTGAATCAGAGCTGAATCTCAGTTGTTCTGTGCCATGTGAGGGCTCTGCAGAGTGAGCAAAGGGACTGGGATAAGAGATTCATTTGCATTACTAAAGACAGTATTTGAACTCAGGAAGAAAAGGTGACACACTAATTCCTTCATTATCTATGCCTTTCTATCTTGTATTTTAAAGTGCAAAGTAATCAGCCTAAATGATGAGAAAAAACAGTATTATTGTTGAGGCAGCTTTAAAAACATGTCACTGTATTGTCCTATTTTAAATCAGGAAACTTTTTGTAACGTGGTTACTTTATAGCATGGACTGATAAGGTGACATTCTCTGCAAAGCTACATATTATTTCTGCTGTCTAAACACAAAAACCAGTCCAGCTCTTTCAGGTGCAGCTGAATCAATTAGAGCTTTTCAACTAACAAAATCACTTAATTGTCTTGAATACAGCCACTTCTTATTGCACAGGTATAGGTTCTATTTGCCAGCTGGGTTCTTTTCAGTGAAGGTAAATTTTTACCTACATAAAAAGGTTTGATATTATGCTTGAACAGGTCCAGCAGAACCCAATGAAAGTGCAGCTTTTCTTCAAGTTGCACAGTGTCTTTAAGTCTCTGTGTTTAACAAGGGAGGAACCAAATTGAATTTGTGAGGCTTCACGTCCTGTGGTAGAGAAAGCACACACATCTGCTTTTAATACCAAAATTTGGCATCTAATTTATATTTAACACCAAGTCTTTAGTCAGTCTAGGTAGCTGACTAACACCTTACACAGTTGAGTGAAAACTATAGATTCTGGCTGTATTTAAAGGCAGTTATGAAAAGGTGCCTGCCCTGCCCTGAATTTGGAACTAATGGGCCATTGTAAGAAAACACCAAACTCACGTGTTTTGCTCAGATGTGTCTGAAGGTGGAACTGCAGAATGTACCACCAGCCATCAGTCCCTCACCGTGTGTGAAGACCTGTGGCAAAATTTTGGCCTGGACTGTTTGAATCTTGCAGGAACATTTGGGTGTTCCTAGAATAAGTTCTATTTGTTCACATTGATTTTCACTGGAAATATTAGCTTAGAACTGGTTCAGATCTACTGATACCTAAGATGGTAAGTCTGAACACAATGGTAATGTAAGGGCCAAACTTTGGCCTTAGATTTCTAAATATTTTTCCTCACTAGGGAGGTGTAGAATCCCAGCTTCTTCTCTTAAAATTTCTCTGCAGTTTCAGAGGTGTGTATTTGTTTTCCATTAATTTTTCCTGTGAGGAGAAACTCCCTCCTCAACTTTAAATGCTGCATATTTAGCTTGGCATCTAGAAGAAAAAAAATCTATTTTTTTCAGTGTCACACCTCACTGAGTGACAGAATTTCTGCATTACAACGTAGTTCAAAACCTCATTCATAGCCTGTCCCCCAGTTCATCAAATTACTGCTTACAGGGACAAAACTTACTTCTTTTGTTTGTGGAAATGAAAGTAGAGGTTTTGCTGGCATATAAAGGTGGCATTTTAACTTCTGTCTCATCATTTAATATCTAATACTGCCATATTTAATTTTCCTCTTATGCGTAATGCTAGTCCCATATTTAAGAAAAAAATATTATTTACCCAGAGTTCCATGGCCCAACAGCAACAAATTCTTTTCATACATGCTTGAGTTCAAGATCTGAAATAATACCTAGTGTAAAATGTTCAGGGTCTCTGCTGAAACGAAGCCCATATTATTTTTTAAATTTTTTTTGAAGATAAGATAAAATAAAGCAGATGAGCTTGATCCAATGTTTTTTATGGCTGTACAGCATGTAAAAGCAGGGACATACCCATGATGGATAGAACCCAGGGAGGGTTGGTTTAGTATGAACTGTGTAGAGTTCATGTAATGGTATCTCTTCATGGTGCTGACAATGCCAAGGGAAGACAAACAGTGTGATACAACTCCCTTTTCTCACAGTAATGGAGACAACAGAAAAAAAAATGAACTGCTTTTAAACAAAAGACTGTGGGGACAACACTTCAGGACATTTTTGACACTGCTATAAGTTTCCACTTCTTTCTTCTCTGGAGCTGTAACAGAAAAAACTCTTCAGTTTCATCCCACCTTGAAAGTCAGATTTATTATACTGCATCAGGCAAGAAAAAAAAAAAAAGAAAAAAAAAAGAAATAGAATTTTAGATACTACAAATTTTTTCCCTTTAGAAGAAAAAGATGATATTCAGAATCTCATTCCTAAGCACAACCAACTAGGCAAAATATACCAAGCCTGTTAAGCATCAACAGATACATTATGGTTGGTAGTGTGTGGGCTTATACTCGAATGTTTACCTGGCTTTATATAAGCCAAGTATCTTGAGTTTGGTTCACATTCATTTCAGGCTCAAGGTTAAAGACTCACAACCTCTTTTTATTTCACTCTCTCCTGCTGAACCCTTTTGTCCAATGTTCTCTAGCCCTCTGGGAAAACAAACACATTTAATATTCAGACAGTAGAGAGTAGGGCACTGCAACAGCAAATAAATTCAATACTGAAAGGTCAGTAAGGTGATTAGTATAAAATTGTAAACAAGAGGTCAATTTTGTAAAGAGATGCCAACTCGTATGTGTAACTGATACTATTCTATATCAAGGTTATATAAAGGTATACCCTGTACAAAGGTAAAGGAGTTTGGTCAAGTACTATTGCAGAGGTAAAGCTTTGAAATAGAAAACATCTTCAGTGTATTTGTGTTTGTTTATTTTTGAGTCCTCCCAGTTTTAGGTGAGTAAAATAAGATTAGGTATCCACAGGAGGAGATACTGCATGTATTGGAGTCACCTGTAAGTGTTGTGGCCAGTATGTTCTGGATAGTGTGATGCAGAAGTTGAGTAAATTCAAATATAAAGTAAAAAAAAAACCCAAACGACAAATTTTAGAAAAATTATGATTTCTAGGTTTCTGTTTTAACGAGTGAAAGAGATGCATAAAATTGTCCGTGCTACTCTCTTTCCACCTAAATATGCAGTAAATCCAGCAAGTGCTGCTGAAAAGTGAAACTACCTGCAGTAAGAGGAAACCAAAATACCTACAGAGGCCTGAATCTCGTTTCACAAAAGGTCCACATGGCTGAATTCCACTGTATTTTAGAGCACTGGAGTATTTTAGAGTATAAAAGCAGAACATATGCAGACTTTCCACTTTCCATAACACATCTCTTTATTGTAGGATTGCTCCAGAATTATGGAGCTTGACATTTTTGTATCAGACTTGACAAAGCTTAAATATATCACTCAACCCTTTGAAAGAATGTGTTTCTGTGTTCCTGCCATGTCACCTCTCCAGCTGAGGGCTTGGTTTTATATTTAGACTCTAAACCTAATTATTTATCCTTCAGGGAAGATATGCTGAAGTTGACTTTGATCTGGCACATCCCACCAGGATTGTCAAACCTTGGTTACAACCAGTGGGAACTTCTAAGCTCTAAAGGAATCTCTGTCTCTAGTTCAGTGATGTCCCAAATGATGTAACTTTTATAAATATAATTTTAGATGTGGACTTGGTTTAAGTTCTGCTTGTTCCACTTCCTCCTGTGATAGTTACACAGAAAATGTCCACTAGACTTGGTCTGTGATCTGAATATAGACTGATTGGCAATAATCTTTCCCTTAACATCAATTAAAATAGATGATTTTTTTTTTAAAAAAGAGAATTTTTTCCCATTTTTCTTCATGAGAAAATTCCATCCAAGCTTCAGATTTTCTCTCAAGTTTCAGCTGTGAAGTCTGTGCAGCTGAACGACGGCTACGCTGACAGAAAATTAAACACGTGAGAAAGCACGAGCTTTTCATACCCAGCAGGTTACAAACAGTTAAACTGGGCCGACTGTAAAATTCTCAATTAGTAAATGGGCTGGGAGAGGCACTAAAATTAAGCTTGCTGAATGTCTTGCACTAGTGTGACACAATTTGCAGATGCTCGTGGCCTTGTGCCAACGCAAAGCAAACACATGTGTAACACTTCTACCTATAAATGACAGTTCAGGCCCTTGTGCCACTGTGAGGAAATGCTGCTTTGTAACACTCCTACCTACACATGACAGCTCCTTGGCAAGTCCCATGAACGTCAACTATTCTGTAATTAAAGGGAGAATGAAAAAGGTTTGTCTTTCCGTGCAAATTAGCCCCAAATCTGAGGGCTGGAACTCCCTCCAGCAAGGGAAGCAGAGCAAAAATACAGCCTTAAGGGGGCTGTGCTCTTATGGGAAAACACTTCTAAAAACCAACTAACCAATCAAAAAAAAAAAGACCAAAAAACCTTCAGAGGTCTGTGTGATAGACAAATACTACTAATATTGTTTTGTGATTGGTTGGTAAGATTTTAATTGCTGCTGCAACTTTTTGGAGCCATCCCTCAGTATTTTTTCCTGTCTTACCCATACAAGTGCCTTGGTTGAGGCAACCGTTGCTGGAGTTAATGGAATAAAAGTTGTATGTGATTCCATTAAACACTCACTTCTAAAAACCTCAGGTAAAAGTGACAGACCTCAACAGAACAAGGAAAAAAGAACTTGCAAATACGAGCAGATTCATGATCTGGGAAGTTGCCTTCTGGATGGTTGTTTCCCCAATTTAATTGGGGAAAATTAATTGTTTCCTGCACTTAATATTTTTAAATTGTAACCTTTTATGAAAGAAAGGAGTTCTTTTTGTAAGGGACCTGCAGTTTCTGGCTGTTTCCACTTAGGAAGAATATAAACTATGTGTGAGAATGAAATGAAGGGCAAGTAAGAAAGGAATATTAAATGTGTGCCTTTCTTGGAAAATCTGAAACCGTGTTCTTTTGCAGGGGTTACCTATTGATGACATAAACAACATCTGAGAACCAGGTATAAACAGATTAGGATAAAGAATGACTTGTTTACTTTGTGTACAGTTAGATATACTCATCCTCTACCTAATTAAGCAACACAGTAGTGAAGGCTTTAAGCATATATTCAATTTTAAGGAATAAATGAATATTTTGTGTTACTATTTCTGTGCTTCCAAAGCAAAAAAAGTAGCTTCATTGTCCCAAGGATCTGATTTTGTTTTCACAAAATAAAACATGGAAAGAAATGCACATAAAATACATATTCATCACTGCTTTAACTAAACCCACCCTTAACTCTGTAGTGTAAGATCTTTCAGGTGGTAGAAGATTGTGGATATCTCTTTGTCTGTGTGTTCATCACATGACACAACAAGACCTCAGAACCTGGCCAAGACCCTATTGCTTATAGAACCTTAAGTTTCCCATATTTTCATTTTCTGTAGCTTAAATGTGTGCATATTAAATAGGTGTGCATATTTAGTTTGCATTTAAATAAATTTTCTCATTTTATCAGAGTATACAAAATGCCAGGTTTCAATTTGCAGAATTTTTTACCTTATTTATTTAAAGCTGCAAGGTCTTTCAAAAGAGGTGAGAGACTCATATTGCTGTCAATTAATGTTGACATGCAGAAATTTGTAATTTGTTATTGGCAAAAACACCATCATTGCTAAAAAATATCAGCATAACTAGGGAAACTTTAATATTGTGTTAAATATTCTTTTGTATAAATTGCTTTTAATTAAGGTATTCCACAATTCTAGGAAAGATTTGAATGGGCCATATTTATGAATGGCTTCAAATTTCAGGTAATAATTGCTAACCTGTTTCACAAGCTACCATTTGACAGGCAGATTTCCTTTCAAGCCTGCACTAACCTTTGAATCAAACATTAATTTGCAAAAAAATACTAGAAAAAAAAATATGTTTTTTAAAACCTTCCAAAATGTTGTTGCAAACCCGCAGAAGAAATCCCACAGAGTGGTGAGGTGCCACAATAACTATATCAACTGTATTGCTTTTTAATATAAAGAACTGCATAAATGCTCTGTTAAATTAGACTTACATATTCTTATCAACAGAGCATCATGTGAGTCCTATTTTTTTTTATTGATTGATGTCAGAACCTCTCTATTTTGGGCGCCCAAAATGATACCTGAAATATCACAATTACTGTAACGTACTGAGCACCAGTTCTCTGAAAACAAACCTTCCTGACAGTCAGTACCTCATATGGGGCCCTTTCAAGTATTAGGTCCTTTTTAATTTGCTGTACTCAAGGTTTTCCCTTGATACTCCCCATAGTCTGTCTGCATGTATTCTTAAGATTCCTGAGAGAGGGAAAGGCTTCAAAATCAGAGGGATAATTATTGCCTTCTACCCCATATGAAGAAGGCAATGTTTTAGGGTTGAAGTAATTCTGAGCAGCTCAAAGGAAAGAAGCCAGTCCTGCCTGACCACACACATTTTAAGCACGGGGCTTAAGAGCAGATCTAGGTGTGCATTTTGCAACTGAAATTTCCTCAGAAAATGCCAATTCGCAAAAAACATACCCCATTTCTATGAAATTTGGATTAGGAAAGGTGTTCCGGGTTCTTGACAATAAGCAATCCTCTGGAAAGTACCCAATTTCGAATTAAAGATCATAGGGGTTTTGTATTTGCTAAGTTTTTGGCTTTTTTTCCACTGTCAGTCATAGGTTTGTGTCTCTGTATGAATAAATCAGGATTTTCCCTGTTATAATTCAAAGCACACGCTGGATTAATACTGAACAGGCATTCTACTGTGGTAATAAAATACTAACAGTCCAGAAAAACCACTTTAAAGGCCCAATCTGCAATTTCCCTCATGAATGGAGATACTTATCTCTGGGAAGCCTAACAAATCAATCATCTGGTTTTTATTTTAGTGAATGAACGTGGCTATGACCACAACTGAGCTCTGCAGACCTGTTTTTTATTTCCCCAAATGAAAAGTGACAAAGACTGTAGCAGCTCATGCTTTCTCCTATTAATTAACTTCAGCCCTTAACCTAAGTCAGGCCTTTCTCAAGACGGAAAACTATTCAATCCTTAGTTGCTTTGCTGCAATGGGGTGTAGAGAGGGAAGATAAATCATCTATTTTCATTTTATTACACCCATCCTTTCCGACTGCTGCCTCCAGCATGTTATTGTAACACTCAGCACAGCAGAATGAGCTGCTCTCTGCTTCCTGCTCCAATGTTGAAATGCTATTACAGGCAATCATTTCCTGGATGAAAGACTCGATATTTTGGTGTTTTCTGCCCTGCTCAGCGTGGAAATGAGGGCACCTGGGGTTGCCAGAAGCAGTTCCAGTGCCTGTGGCACAGCAGGGCCCTGCCTTGACTTCTCCTGATGCTGCTGCTGCCCTCAAACACTTGGGGCTGTTGGAGGAAAAATTATCAGGCCAAACTTCCCAAGAAAAAAAAAAAAACAGGAAAATGTACCAAAAATCTCCAAGAAGCAATTTCCAAAGTGTGAACCTCAATGGTTTTTTTGGGTTCCTAGCAAAAGGAAAATTTCCCCTTTAAGTCCAACAAAATTTCTACTGCAGGTCTGAATGCCTGATGTGCAAATACTGAGGAGGTTTGTGCTCAAATAGAATGGAGAGGTCAAGCTTCCTTTTTTTCTGCAGGAGTTCTGGAATTTTATGCCCTTCTCTTGTCTGCCTTCCCTCTCTGTGTTGGGCAGATGAGACTGGCTTCTTGTCTCTTTGGGCAACTTTTCACTAAAACCTGCCTGAGGAATACACCACATTATTTTCTGAAGCGTGTGACAAGCTTGTAAACTGAGTCCTATAAATTTAAATATTTTCTTAATGCTGGTTACACCATGATAAAAAACAGCTACTTACAGTCCTGACCGAATAAAAATCTGAAAACAGAGTTACATCTTTAAGAGTTTTACTGAGCAACTGGGATTCTCCTGTTAGTGAAGCAGCCCTTTCTTATTTTCTGCTTCAAAGCTTTCTTCATTCACTTCAGTATCTCTTAGATGCAGATGTTCTGCATCTAAAAGCAAGTCGTGTCAGGAATTCAGTGTTTAGATACCTGCTTCTTCTAAGAAATTTGTTACCTGGTTTATTTTGTTTTTTCAGCACTGTCCTTTAACTTGTCTAGCTCCCTCTGCCTTAATGCTTCACTGCCAGTGAATTTAGAGATAACAAATCTACTCTTTCACCATTCGTGTAAAGTTTAATCCCTCAGCCTGGAATCATAAACTAGATTCCTTATTTCCTTTTTCTTTCCTGTACATCTTTCCTGGACATGAGTGACCTCTGTTACACTCAGTCTTCCAGATGGAATTATCTTTTATCTGACAATCTGTATTGCTTAATATATGTGCAGAATCATTTAAAGTACATACCACACAAGCAGTAGAAAATATATCCAGTGAAACTGAGAAAAAATGCCACAGAAGCCTCATACAAAATCAGAATCTTCCTGCACTGTCTCATATGTCCTATACTCTAGAAGATAAAAGGTGTGCACAGCTAATAAAAATATCAATGATTAGCAGTCAGAAAAAACCCAAACCAAAAAAACAGTCCTTATGTCCTGGCAGTAGAGACAATTTTTCTGATTTTTGTCGCAGAACAGAAGAGACTTTTTTTTTTCAGACTGTTAATGCAGAACAGATTTTCAGCGGGAATTTCTCTTGTCATTCATGTTAACAGGACTCAGATCTCATTCACCTCATCTCCCTCCAGGATATAAATAAAAAAAATATTAAAAAATAAATTAAAAAAAATTAAAAAAATTAAAAAAATAAATTAAAACCTACTGGAAATTCCTGTTTTAACAGCAAGCTAACAACACTTGCAACGACTCAGAGAGACCATCTGCTGTACACAAAGTAATCATGTCAGGGGTTTTTCTCGGGGAGGTGTGAACTGCTCAAATTAACGGGACAAAAGGGGAAGGGGCAGAGTAGCTGAGTCTCAAGTGACTGCTACGTTAAGTTGGCATCTCTGTAGGTCTGATGCATTAAGAATACACACTCACGCCCAGCCGCAGCAGCAGAGGTGCTGGTAGGAGAGGAAAGAGCATTGGATAACGATACGTGACTAGGGCTAGAAATATTGGTTACATCCTGGGTCTGGCTTGTGACGGAGGACTGTCTCCTTAGAGCCCCCTGAAAGGAAGTGCCACTCTTGAAAGTATTGACTACTTCGATCTGTAACGGAGGAAAGAACGAGACAAGTTGCTTAAAGTATGGATACAGATGCATAACTGACAGGAATAATAATGAGAAACAGTAAATCACACACTTTTATTACTTCAGTTGGAATAAATACTTTTAAGCGTCCCTTTTAGTGTTTCGTTTTAGATTCAAATTTTCTGTCTGGATAAAATGAAGCAGCTCCACGGGAGGCAGTGGAGCTGCATCAGTTTAAACAGCTAGAAGATTTGAAGTGACAATCCTAAAAATTTAAACCTTTTTGTTTATATGTAAATAAAATAAACTGGAATACTTGATATAGCTAATCTCCACTGTTTTTCCTGCTGGAATGCTTGATGTAACTGATCTCTGCTTTTTTTCCTGCTGGAATGCTTGATATAACTAATCTCCAATTTTTTTCCTACTGAGAATAAAATTAGGCTGTTGTTACCCTCCAGGTGTTCTTCCCGAGGGAGGAAAATTCAGTTACTCCATTGGAATTTTTTGGGGGGAGATAGGGATGATACCCAACCAAACCAGGAAAACTTTAATATCAAAATATGACTCCATTTTGTCTACAAAACCAAGGCTGTTCAGCACACTAGTTTGGTAAAATAAGCGTTCCAAGGTTTTATCTGACTTTTTCTGTCATGAAAGTTTGTATAAGTTTAGCAGAATGATAATAAATGTTGGGTTTTTTTATAACTAGAGATTTAAAAACATTAATATTTTATCTTTATACTGAGCACTTAAAATCACACAGAAAACTACGTAGAACTGGGTCTACTATTGAAGCAAACAACATTACAAATTCCTACTTGTTATTTTCATGTCTGTTGTATTCACTGTTTGATATATCCATCCTGAATACCTTCCTGAGTGCTTTTATTCATCACCACAGAAGATGAGTTAAAACCAGAGCCGAGTATTTCAAGGCATTCTTCGTCACCAGTATAATCTAATAAAAAGCAGGCTTTGTGTACAAATGTAAAACCAGGGATTGGCAGGAGATTCTACCGAGGAATAAATATATCCTAAAAATCCCTACATGTGGAAATGTCCCCTCTGTTCCATTAGTACAGCCACGACATGACAAACAGCAGTAATATCCATCAGAGGGATTCAACCAACTACTTATTTCAAGTAACCCACTGTTACCAGATCCTGCATCCCAGATTTCTGAAGATACACAGCCTAGAAAGTAGCTGGGAGAAAGTAAAGTGGTGGTATATTTATCTATTAAAACAACACAAATCTAAATTTTAGCCCTCCTAAATTTTCCAAATGGAAAGCACTGTAACAAATTGGCTGTTATTTTCTGCTGTCAATTTTAGGATTAAACCAGTTGGTATGGCTGCTTTTTTACTAGTAAGGATGTTTCTCTTCTCATAATCTGATCTTTGGACCTCATTGTTTAATTTCCTGGGTGTTTTTATGGGAACAATCATACCACAGGCAGCTGTAAAAGGGATCAGAGGTTACTGCTGTAAAATGGTCACACTGAACTTTTCCTACACGATTTTTTCACTGCCCCTCTGTTTGAGCCCAGTTTACCACACCCATTTCAATGTGCACACTCAAGAGTTGTACAGCATTAAGCAGTCACCACAACACTTGGAGTGGTTCTGGCAGCAGAGTTACATGTCCAATAAAAAACTCACAGTAAAAAAAAAAAAAAAAAAGTACAATATGAGGTGAGTTAGCATATGGAATAGGGGTACAAGGGAATCATTAACTAAGGTTCACACTGGCATCTAGATAAAAACCCCATATGGCTCAAACCATTGATTATATGGCATGTTAAATACTCACCTGAAATGCTCAGTGTACAAAAGTGTAATTAAATACAGATCTTGGGTTTTCATGACCTACCACAGGTGACAGAGCACTCTTCAAAAGAGACCATTCAAAAAAGATCTTAAAGACTCCCACTGAGAGCATGAAGTGTGTGGAAGACACAGATGATAAATCCTGAGCCAAAGGGCAGTTCTAGATGTACAAATGCCTTCCTAAGAGACTGAAAGGCCTCAGACTAGAGTGAAAAGATAAGGGAAGATCTGCATTTAATAGTTTCTTCAGAGAACAAGAATTACAGGCATGTAATTTAGTTGTTCTCCTGAAGAAAGTAACTACAGTTCTTCGTGAATATAATTCACAGTGGGAGGATGACAACCTTTCCAGAATCTTAAAAGCTGAACATTCAAGGGCTTTATTCTGCATGAAGCCAAGAAAGAGGAGAAGAACTTGGCCCAAAAGTTTCTCTTCTCAAACAAGAAAATAACAAAGAAGAAAGAGTTCATGGAAATGAATGGTGCATTTTAAATTAAGATGCAACTGTTTAATTACAAAGGAATGTGCTTATTTAGAGTAATTCAAGTTGCTAAAAAGAAGAAAGTAAATGATAAGTCACACATCACGAAAAGTTTAAAAAGTTTCCAACACACTGTGGGATGCAGTAGTATTTTGATTATAGGCCTTTAGGTGGAGAAAAAAAAAGTCCTGTCCTACTTTTGAAGCTTATTTGTAAAGTTGGAATTTTTCACACCCATGCCATTTTTCTGTACGTTCTATGCTCTAGAAGCTCCACATATTTTAGGTGTGCATGGCTAATAAAAATATCAGTGATTAGCAGTTAAAAAAAATAGAACGATCTCACACTAGACGGAATAATCCTGGCAGAACAAGCCTTTTTTTTCTGTTTTTTAATGCAGAACTCATTTTGACAAAGCATTTCTGTTGTCACTAATGTTAATAGGACCCAGGTCTCATTCGCCTCATCTCCAGCCAGGACATTAATTTTTAGAAAATCAAACCAGAAACCTTTCAGCATGAAATAAAACAACTTCCATTCCACATCCATGTGGCTACTGCGATGTTTTCTATATTAAAAGCTATAAAATGAGGTGCTAGCTTTTTATCTAACTTCAGAACCACTTGCCAGGAGTGACTTTCGTTGCCAGAGGGTTTGCATTAGCACAAGAGAAAAGTTTTAATATGGAAAGGAAGGGGGAAAAATGCAGTACAGCACTTCTATGTATTTTTTAGCATCTGAAGAGGAAAGATCTTTGTTTAAGGAGCTGTTAACATGTCACCTGCATATTTTTCAGTTTTCCTTTTTATTCTCAAAACGTTTCTAGACACTTATTTCCCACTTGATGCAGATAAAACAAACTGAATTACAGGATGAATGAAGCAGAGGAGGAAAAATCAGATTGGTGTCATAAAAATCTGACATTTAACTTGAAAAGTTTTCTAATCTCCACGCTCCAGAAAATTTCCATTCTCAAATGTGAGGTGACAAGAGAAAATTGTCAGTGTACAATTAAAAAAGGTGCAATGGTTTTTGGATGTTACTCAGATTATGCAGTTTTGCCTCAAGTGAACCTGGTGAACTTTCCAAGGGCTCAGTCTTGTCTCTTCCTTCAGAATGAAGAGTTTGTGAGAACTGCAACAAAGACTTGGGACACAAAGTTGCTGAAAAGTAGCAAAGATTGAAAAGTCCAGTCTTTTATGGAACTTCAGACCGCCTCTATATCTCCCTCAAACTTGCATAACTCAGATGAGCCATTTGTGAAACTTCACATGTCAGTGGTCTTCTGAGAGAACTATCTAGTAAGGAAACACTCTTCCATTCAGAGGAGAACACACATCCATCCAGGGAATCCCTCTAGTATAGTTATAACACAACAAAATATCTGAAGGACCAAAAGTAGACAAAAAAGAAAATCAGAAGTCAATAGCCAGTCCCTGACTTGGTTCTGTGCAGTTTTCATACACATTTCTTTAAAGTAAATTGGTGCATGTCTTCAGAGAAATAGGTCTGACATTTCAGTGTGAAGAATCACAGTGGAAATCCCTTCTCTAGGTTTGGACCCTCTGTTTTGAGAGAAGATGTAAAACAGAAATGTCTTTAAGACTGCAAAGTTTTGTCCATTGGGATGAGTTTTCATTGGAGACCTGAAAACAAACTCCAGCACTGCTGTAGATTCTTTATAACTGCTTTAGGAGTGAAGGCTTTTGTTGGGTGCTGTGGCTTAATGTCCAATAATGACTTAATAGAGAAATAAGCAAAAAATAATCTAATTTACAGCACAAGATGGTGGAAACTGGTCTTATTAGGATTTGAATGATCAAACTAGTTGTGAGTCTAGAGTTTACTCCTGGTCTTACTGTCATCCTCATATAGATACAAAGTGAGGGGATGCTCTACCTTCTTCTTCCGCATCTCCAGCAGTGTATTAGGCATCAGAGGATTCCTGCAAATCCTCCAGCTCCCCAAGGATGCTACAGACATCCTCATCTTCTTCCATCAACTCTTCTTTAGCTGGCTTCCTGAGAAACGTAGTACAAGTGTATGAATTCATTGGGATGGGCCACAACACACAGCACACGAGGATGTGCTCAACTCGAGGTCCATCCAACAGTGGGTCTAATTTGACCTGCATGGAAGTTCATCACTCGCCAGTGGACACCTTGGGACTATTTTTGAATCTGTTGTCCCATCTCCTTTTTCTTTTTTTCGTTATCGTTCCACAAATGTGAAATGGATGTAAAAATCAGTCATTGAGTAAACAAAATGAGACAAAAATATAAAAAAATCACAGAGGCTTCTTGGCAGAGAAGCAAGAAATCCTACTGAAGGTACTTCTACGACTAAGAGCAGAAAGGAAACTAAGAAGATGGATGTTAGCAAAGGAATATAATTATTGTTCATTGTGTTTTAAATAGTATAAAAGAAAAATTTATCCGTGAATTAAGTGGACAAAGATTTGCAGAACTAAAAGCAACCTCTCAGACTAGAAAAAGAACTGAAAGGATGTAATTTGGTTTTTTGTGCTTGTTTACACTCACCACAACCAGAAAGACATCCTGACAGAAATGCCAACAGACAACACTGCTCCTAGAGCCACCAGGAAGAAAAGAATGCACATTTAGAGATCACCTTTTCATAAGGATCACCATTACCTGGACACCTGTTTGTAACCTCCACACTGGGACAATTTGAATTTTCTCTGATGATGAGTGCTCCTGACTGAAGGAGTCGAGACACACAACCCCCAAAGCTGAAGATCCGTATTTAATCACCTACCACAGAACCTTGGGAAATTCCCAAACCCTTAATCTCTCTACCACCAGTTTCCACCCTCTTTTATGCTCTGTGGATGCACCAAAGACACCCAACTGCCCTAATGTTTTCCATATTTTTTTCTGAAATACATGGTTGCATCTTTTTCCCAAAACAAAAAAAAGGGTGTCAATTTGTAGAGGGGAAAAAAACCAGAATGTTCTGTTTATCTTGGATGACAACAAACCCCCAAATCTTCTGAGATGAAAATGCTGTTTAGAAGATTCTCTAAAGCAAAAAAAAAAAATCTTAATCCTTCACCTCTTTTTTTCCTAAGCCTCACGTAAAACACTCACAGCTGATATCTGCTCTCTTCTGCAAGCCAGCAGAAATACTTGATTTTAAAAAGATCAAGCAGAGCACACCTGAGTGCAATAAAACACTATTTCACTGCAGTGGAAAAGGCAAAATAACTCAAATAATTTTTGAGCACTCCAGGACAAATTTTCCTAGCTAAGGTAATCAGCACTATATTTAGCACCATGATTCAGTGCAAAGTGGATTTTTGTACTTAGCAAAAGTTGAGGATAGATATTTCTAAGAAATCATCTGTAGCAGCCAACACATACACCTCAATATTTAATGGATTCTTAGGCCCTTCCTACTAAAAACAAAATCCGAACCCACATTTTTCACTACCTAACAAGAAAGAAAAGCAATTCCTTTTAATCATGATATATGTGTGGTGGTGCCAGAACAGAATAGATTTATTTTTTTTTAATCAAATGGTACTTCAGACTTCAGACTCAACAATTTAAATTACTCTGTTATTGCAGAAATGGCAGCAACAATATATTTTTGACCAAATGTGTTTTAGAAAGCCTTCATAACATTATCCCAGCTGATGTTTTCCAGCACTATTTTATGTCTTGTCATCACTGCAGTAGAATATGAACAGTATCCCCAAAACACATATTCCTACTTTTGCATGTTATCATTTTACAATCTTGTCAATTTACCTTTCCTGCTGTACAAACACTCCTCTGTTCAGTTCACCTGTTTTATTTTCTGCGTGTTCCTCCTTTGGGAACAGCCAAGCAAGTTCACAAGGACCATCCTTCGTGCACACAAACACCCTGGGGGTTTTTCTTTCCACATTAGCTTGCCTTCATCTCAGATTAAAGGTTTCTTTAGGTTTGTTTTTTGGGGTTTTTGTGACCATGTGGGCACTTCCTTTTAGCATACCTGGGTTTGGATTCTGTTGAGGCCTCTGAACCAGAGAATTTGTCCACGTCGAAGTTCTCTCTCCGCGTGATCGATCTCCTCAACATCCTCATTGAGCTCCTCCTCAGGGACCTCCTCCTTCTCAGTGAGCCTCCCTGCCTCCTTTAGAAATTTTAGCCTACTTGTTGGGATGGTTGCAATGACCTAAAATTATAAAAAAATACTGAAAACATAAGCCTCATTCGATAACAACAGTATAAGAATATGTTCATTAAAAAAGAGCGATGATATTTTAATAAGATCAATAATCTTCCAGGAACGTTGAGTCCTAATGGTACTTTACACTCATACAACTCCATTTTAGTCCAGAAATACTTAGTTGACTGTGCAAACAATTAGCCACATTAAACCACATTGGCAATACCCAGCTGTGGAGCAAGTTGGAGGTTGGGAAAATTGTCATTTTTTCTTAAAAAAAAAAGGAAAAGAAAAGTATTTTAATGTTATGGAAAAAAAGTTTGCAAGATTGATACTGCTGTAATTAGAGTTTGGGCATTTCTAGTGATTTATGCTAAAGGGAGCTGAAAATTCATTGCATCTCATGCCTGTGAATCTTCTCACACCACATTGGTTCATGGATTCAGCTTCCCTTTGTTTTAGCAAGTTGAAATGGGTTTCCTGGCATTTATCAAAATTGAGGTTTCTGGAAGGTATGGAACTGACTGTCTCCCTGCTGGACTTTTTACAGGGCTGTGTCTTACTCTGTGTCCTTATTACTAATAAATTCTGATTAGCTCAACCCCTCTTCTAATTCTGTTTGCCCACCCAAGTGGTCCTTGGAAGTAATTAATACAGGACATAGCTAATAATCTTAAAAAGTTGCAAATATTGTAGTTAGACATTGCAATAACACAATTATTTTAAATCCATTTCAGTGTTGCCCTCTTGGGCAGTCATTTTTCTCTTTGCGCTGATTTCTTTTGTTGGCTTGAATAACAAGTTGGCTCTTTAAACAAGACATTACCTGGAACATGCTGAACACTTAAAGTAAATCTCCTACAAAGTTAACTATCAGACCCACTTTGCAAAAAAGTGCTGCAATTTTCTTTTCTGTTTGTCTTCCTTTCAGCAGTTCAGAAATCACATCTCTGAAGCCCAGATACATGAAAGATGAAGAGAGAATCAAGACAGTTGCAGCAAAGTTGGTGAGGACAGTTTTGGAAAACTGGAATGGGTACAGTGAAGACATGTGAAAAGGTACCAAATATTTGCAGAGTGAAAATAAACCTTTGAGTTTGCTGAGGGTCTCCCTTGAACTTCATCATCCACGAGTCCACTTTTTAAATATTAATTTTAAAGACAGCAAAAGAAATGTAAAAAGAAAAAAAAAAAGAAAAAAAAAAAGAAACCAAACCAAAACCAGTTTCTGCACTACTATATGACCTTTTTGAAATGAATTTTGGGGGTTGAAAAACAAGATGCAAACTTGGAAAATTGATGAATGGATGTGACAGGAGCAAAGGCAGAAGAGGAGAAAGAAAAGAGAAGGTAAGTGCTGGTGATTTAAATACTTACTGAAAGGCCTTCAGCTCCCCAGCTTTGAAAACACTACAGAGAGAAGCCACTTGAGGCTCTTTGGGATCTGATGAAGCTGATGGTGATGAAGCACTTTGAAGCCAATACACACAGAAACAACTGTACTGGGTAGAGATTCTGTGCCCCAGAAAAGACCTCTCCTTCATGACCTCTCTCAACCAAGATAAGACAAGATAAAATTCTTCTCTAATTCTTTTCTTAGGGTGCTTACACGGCTGTTTGTTCATCTGTTTTCCCAGACCTGCCCAGTTCAGGAAATGGCAGACTCAACAGACAGGATGCAGATTAAGGAACTAAATATTATTCCCATAAAGAAATCATTGCAGCTTTAAAAAGTGATGAATAATTCTGGAAATGTAGCATGAAATATCGTGGAAAGTCTCGATTTTCAGAAGTGATGAGGGCTATCTGTTAGAAAACTGCCCCTCAAAGCATCTCAGACTGACTTCCTAAAAACTATACCCTTTAAATTGCTTTTAAAAGTGCCAACTTTGACATCGAAACTTGTGTTTTTCTTTTCTGGTCACTAAATACTGACCACAAAAGAAACACTTTTTTTTTTCTGTGTATTTGCTTTCTTTTCAGTGATAAAATCATTGAGATATTCCAATATTTGTGTTAATTTAATGGCTAATATCTTGCAATAAGGCTTGGAAATTAAATTGAAAACAAACGCTGATATTATTATTAGTTTTCAGTGGTTATGTAATAACCATGTATAACAAAATTTAGAAGCTAAAAAGTACATTGATCAAAGGCTGTGGGAAATTCTTCACAGCTGAATGGTCCAAAAAAAACAGCAAGGATTTTTTTCTCTCTCTCCCTGCTTTAATTCCCCTCTCCAAAAGTTGGAAGTTCGTATTTTCAAATCAGTTGAAAGAAAAAAGCAATCTTTCCTTTCCAAGATTATAATTTTAGATCTTCCTCCTGCTAGATCATAACTTAAATCCCATCTTCAGGTGATAATTGCAGTAGAACCCTCTAATTGTGATGGTTTTCAGCAACATTTGAATTAAAAGCTGTTCTGATTCTGAGATGATTTCTTTAAAAACATGAGACTGAACTGCCCAAAAAGTTGGGGTTTTTTTCCCATAAGAGAGTAAAAAATCAGTTTTGAAATCTATCATCACTTCATTGCAAGTCCATCAGAACCATATCAGTGTTCAGCTGCAGTTGGCAATTTCTTCCCTCTTCCTTCATGAAGACAAACTGTTGATCTACAAGTATCTTTACATCTGAGAGAAAAAAGTGTAACTTCACATTTTTCTTTGCTGCATCAGGTGGCATCAACTTAAATACGTTAATAATGCATTCAAAGATGAAAAAATATTAGTATTAACTTTGCAATATGTGTTTGTACTTAAAAGAACAACGTACTATTTTAACAGTAGTGATTGTGTTTGTATTATTACTCCCAGACAGATAATCCCAACTGATTTAATGACCTCATTGATGTTAGTTTTTATATCTATGTATAATTATGTATTAGCTAATGATGACACGGGATACAGGAGAAATTTCAAGTGACACATTAATTTAGCTGCATTTACTGCCAGATCTATCCTTGAAGTTCTCAGAGAGCTGTGTTTCAGTCTGTGCTACCCATGACAGTGTGAGACATCAAGGAAACCACAGAACAGGAGGATTATGAACAATATCAAGAGCTTTGAATCTGCACGTTCCTGAATGCTCACTTACCTGACCCCATACAAGTTCTCCTAATCCAATAAATACACACCACATCCACTGGTCAAGCTGCAGGGGAGAACAGCTAAATGGTTTTCCTCCAAACTGGACAATTACTATCTACAAAGAAAATCACAAAAGAGAGGAGGTAATTTTTTTTTTTTTTTTTGGGGGGGGGAACCAACCAAATAAGGAAAAAAAATAAAACCAAATGAACAAAAAAGAAGGTGCAGAATCTCAGTCACTATATAAAAAAAGAGCAAACCACATGAACTTATGCACTCTGAATTAAAGGTCAGAAAAAGCCATAACAGTTCAGACTAAGCTTTCTTTGCCTCATATCTATCTGACAATGGTCAGGAAGACCAAATCAGGACTGTCTCCCTGTACTCTCCCAGTTCCTGAGTGTTCTCAGCTGAGGATGTGTTGACCCTGATGTCATTTTGGAACGTCCATTGCAAAACAGATTTTTCCCTCTGATTAACATTTTATTGCACACTTAGAGATGTGCTATAATAGATAGACAGAGGGTGGCAAACCCACACAGCTTGGAGCAGGATAACCAACACATGGAGAAGCTGAACAGGTTTGTAATCCTCATCAGATTGAAAAGGTTTTACTAACTGAAAATCAGATATCCTTGATATTTCTTGTTAGTAGTGCCACTGCAAAACTTGGCATCACAAACCAGAGATTTATACTGCCAGAATTTTAGTTCATGGTATTAAACCCGTGGTTTTGAACTAAGGATCATCACTACCAAGTTCTACTGCCTGTCACTGGTGTCCTTTCTCCAATACTTATTTTTACTGAGTAGTTTCCATTTCCTGTTTCAAACCACTGTAGCCCAGGTTCAAACAGCTCCATCCTCCTCATTACTCCTTCCAGGAGAAAGGTCCCAATACTGAGTTTCCAGGATGCCATTGCAGAACTGAGCAACCATGTCAGGAGAGAAACAGCTCAACCCTAAGATTTCTAAAAGGTAATATCAAATATATCAAGCACAGGAAAGATGCCAGCAAATGGATGGACACAGGAGGAGGAATTGGAGTTCTTACATGAGAAAAATTACAACCTTTTGGGGAAAATGTATTACTGTAATTATGTTCATACTTGACTGGGACAGCAAACTCAGGGGATGAACAAGAAGAATTGCTGTTAAGAAGAAGGATTTCTGAGAATATTGAGGAGCATTTGGCAGTGGCATTTAACAGAAGAACAGTTCAGCTTGAGGTACTTGAAGGCAAATTTGTCTATTCATGTAGTAGTAAATAACTCTAAAACGCTTTGCTAGTATACTATAGAATAATTTCCTCTTTAAAAACAAGTTATAATATCAACAAATAAAGATGGCTCTTATTACTGGACATGCTAATATTAATTTAAGAATTAACCTGGTTATAATGATCAAAAGTTGTATTGGATTAATAGGGCAACATAACATTTTCTGTTATTAACACTTGTATCGATTGAGAAAATCTGTGAAAGCAGGTGGTTCACTATTAAATGTCCCTCCTACAGCACTTAGATTTAAAATAAAAAAAAAAAAAACAACAAACCACACACCGAAAAAGCTACAAATCATTACCTGGATAGCAAATGTACCCAGTACAATAGTGCAAAAAATAGGATTTCTGAAGATGCCATCAAAGACATTCCTTTCGCCGTGGATTTTCCGTGCATTGATTTCATTGAAAAGCTGCATCATGACAAAGGTGTTGAAGATGATGGTGTAATGCTCTGAAGGAGGAGAGTGAAGTGGTGCATTCCTCCCACTGTCAATCTTAAACATTTTCTCACCTGGGTATAAGACAAAAGCAAAAGTTTCCGCCAGAATAAATTAAACAGATTTGTATTTCCCTTGTTCACTTCAGTCGCCTTCCGTGCTCTGCTTTACCAGCTTCCCTCCTGCACCAGTGAGCAAAACACAGCTAAACTTTCTGAGCAAGAAGCTTCTCAAAATGATGACTCAGCTAATAACTCAGTACACCTATGAAAAGGTGTCAGTAGTACTTTTCCTCTAACCAGCAGTAATAGTTCTGAGCAGTTGGTTCCTTCTGATGCACTTAAAACCAGACAGTATTTCTGCCATCTTCTACAGTGATTCGAAGCAGCTGCTCTTCAGCAGGTTTTACCCATTTACTAATCCAGTGTGGCATAACTTTTTATAACAACCATTCAAGTATATCAGTGATAAATAGCACAGAGATTCATAGTTTTAAATAGATGTGGGTTTGAGCAGCATCAGGCATTGCTCTTTCTTTTGATAATTTCACTATCACTTCAAGATCTGATCAATAAATGATGAGCTACTGAAAAAATGAGGTAAGTTTGGGAAATATACCTGCACCCAAGGGACCTCTTTTCTTATAGAATCACAGAATGGTTTGGGTTGGAAGGGGCCTTTAAGGATCATCTAGTCCAGTCCCCTTGCAATGGGCAAGGACATCTTTCAGTAGATCATGTTGCTCAAAGCCCCATCCAACCTGGTCTTCAACATTTGCAGTGATGGAACATCCACAGTGTCTCTGGGCATTCAGTTCCTGTGCCTCACCACTGCCGTTGTAAAAAAATTTGTTTCCTTGTGTCCATTCAAACCTTTCCTCTTTCAGATTAAAACCAGAGCTGGACACAGTGCTCCAGGTGGGTTCTCACAAGGGGGGAGGAGAGGGAGAGAATCACCTCCCTCGACCTACTGGCCACTCTCCTTTTGATGCAGCCCAGGATAATACTGGTTTTCTGGGCTACAAGTGCACATTCTGTCTCATGTCCCATTTTCCATCCCCTTTCTAATACACAAAGTTCACAGATGACATCCAGCCATTGAGAGAGCCTAATGTAAGGATGGGCCATTCACATGGAAGTGTAAATAATGAGTGAAATAAGAGTACAGAAGATTATCACAATACCACTAGTTTTAATAACCAGTGTTTTGTTAATGAAAGCAAATTAAAGCTTGAACGTTTTTCTGCTCTCCCACTGGCATTATATTCAGAATTTCTGCAGAAAGGAGAAAGGTTTCCTCAGGGTTTCTCCCGGGGCTGTTAATTCCAACAGGGAGTGTTTTTCTGCCTTGGGATATTCGAGCAGTTCACGTTCAAATCACGGGGAATAATGAGGGTGTTTCCAAAGAGAGAATTTGCCTTATTGCCTTTTGACAGAAAGCAGACTGTGATATCACCAGCACGTCAGTAACACAGCATGAGACCACAACACAGACTGCGAGAGAGCAGAGGGTTTTAAGCAGACTATACATCTCCAGGGAGGGAACTAAGCACTGCAAACATTCTGCCTGCTACACATAAACAATAAAGGAAAAAATTAACGAAAGCAGACAGATATCTATCATAGATACACACATATATATACACACAAATGACATCTATTTGCTTTCATTCCATACACACACAAACACAAATATGTGAATATCTCTCCCTCAGTGAAGGCACCTGTCCTTAAGTCTCTGTTGTTGCACTGCATCACTCAATTGGCACAGAAGACCATGCTGCTATTGTGCAATGGCAGGGGTTAAATCCATAATTGGTTTTTATTTCCAAACCTGTTCCAAAAGGTGTTACAGCAAAGCTTTTACTTTACTGTGCCTTGTTGCTGAGGTTAAGTTTTTTTGTATACTACAGCCTGACAGGACTAGGCAGTGACTTCTGGATTTCTGATGTGCTTGATGCCTCCAAGACTTTACTGTATGTTCAAGCACAAGGTATTTCTGCCACATGATAAGAAAAAAGAGAAAAACTTGATGTACTAGTCTCTACAGAAACCTACTACAAAAAAATGAAGGATTATTTGATCAAAACAGAAATAATTCTCATTAATTTGGGGTTTAATTATCAAAGCACTGAGCTTAGAACATCGTGTCACTGCAAAGCTGAGCCTGTTGGAGTTTAGAAAGGAAAAGATTATTTCCTAGGCTTATCAGAAAATTGATTGGGCTGTGTCCTTCAAAGTGTGCATGAGTTTTCCAGAGACACTCAGGAAATTAGAATAGGATGAAAAAGCTGGATTTTCTTTGCATCTGGCTCAGTATAAAGTATTTTAAACCATAAAACTCATCAAAAAGCCATTATAACTTCCCATAAAGGTCACAGAAGTTCTCATTCCAAGATTCATATCACATGAATTACCAGGACTTTCTACACCTGCTTTAGAGAATCTGATATTATAATTGCCTAAGGCTTGCTAGACCTTCTCAAAATAGACTGTGAGTGTAACAGTATTACAGACCACCTCTCTTCAGAAACCTGGCAATTATTTTGGTTCAAGTAACTCCAGTGCAAACGGACCATCACCTCCTCTGAGCAGTCCAAATAAGCTGCCAAATGGTGATAAGCTGGAGCAAGACTTTCAAAATGGAGCTCAAAACCCTAAAAATCATAAATTCCCATTTGCAGCTTATCTGGAAGTCTGTGTATGCAGGAAAAAAGTACCCTGAGAGACAACACATGCAATTTAACAGCGATGACACAGCGACAAGGAGACAATACCCAACAGAAAAAATCATCAGTCCTTTGAGCAAGTTCACTTATTATTGTGGAGCAACAGAATCTATTATTAGTTCCTGCTATTCCCTGCAGCAAGAAACATTCTTCCTCCTTCCCTCCCCTTTCCAAAATGCAACCTATAAAAAGCATCCGTTGCTAGCAAGGCCTGAAGAAGAATCCAGTAATCTAATAAATAGATTTTTTTTGTCCCCTTTTAATATCCATTCTACAAATTAAATGTCAAAGCAGAGTGTTATTTGTATCACTTAATACTGATTATTTGCTTTCTATACTACTTAAGATCAACATTATTCTTGACTATGGCAGACATTTTGCTCCCGATTAGAGCTTCTCCAGCTCTTGGTAAAATGGATCTTGGTTTTTATTGTGGTTTCTTTTATGGTTTTGGTTTTTTTTTAATTTGTTGCTACATGCCTACTCCAGATAACAGGCCTCAAAATGAAAATTCAGTATAGAAGCAGGCCTGGATACTCCTATTAAAACGCAATTTTCCCCACTGTGTTTTGATATAAACTTTTGCCAAATCTGTGTTTTGTGAAGAGGCAAAAAAGCTCACCGAGGTAACCACACGTGGAAGGTGACTAAACCCATTCCATCTGTTGTGCTTCCAGCCCCATGAACAAACTGAACAACTAAGACAAACCTTAATAAATCCGCATCAAAGCGTTTTGACGCGTTAAGCTGCGCAACGGCTTCTAAACCAAGCAATGATTAAGTCCACGTCTAACAATCTTTTAAGTGTAACTATTTCTTACCGACAAAAAGCAGAGTGAAGATGAGGGTGAGCTGATAGACAGCGTGGCCCAGGATGTTCTTCATCATGGTGCGGGAGATGAGGGGCTTGTTCCTGCCGTACGGCTTCCGCAGCAGCAGCGCCTCCGTGGGGGGTTCCGTGGCCAGAGCAAGGGAGGCAAAGGTGTCCATGATTAGGTTGACCCACAACATCTGCACGGCTTTTAGAGGAGAGTCCTGTGGAGACAATTTTGGAAGTTACGTTATTTCCCAGGAAAATAATGGCTTTCAGGTCATAGAATCACAGAATCATAGAATCAGCTGGGTTGGAAGAGACCTCCGAGATCATCAAGTCCAACCCTTGATCCAACCCCGCTGCGATTGCCAGCCCATGGCACTGATGCCACATCCAGGCTCTTCTTAAAAACATCCAGGGACCCACTACTTCCCTGGGCAGCCCATTCCCATGTCTGACCACTCTCTCTGTAAAGAAATTCTTTCTCATATCTAACCTAAACCTCCCCTGGCACAACTTAAGACCACACCCTCCTGTCTTGCTGATGGTTGCCTGGGAAAAGAGACCAACCCCCAGCTGGCTACAACCTCCTGTCAGGGAGTTGTAGAGAGTGAGGAGGTCGTTTAACAGGCCGTCATTTCTTCTGGCAGAGCTGAGACAGGACACAGAAATACCCACAGAAATCTGAGCTGCTGTGACCTTTCTTATATTTCCTCTGCAAGACCAGAATCACAGGAAGCACAATGATCTGTGATCACTGATCTGTGATCAATGTGATCAATGATCTTCAAAGAGAAATGATTTCTCTGCAGTCATTTAAATCAGGAACATTTGCAATCACACAATTCTTACAGAGCATAACAGTGACACTTCATAATACTTATCACAGTACTCTCTGTTACCTCATGCTTAAAATTTCAGCTGAATTTAGGTAACTAAATAATTTAGGTAACTAGTTTCTTTCCTGAGAGAAAAATTATATTAAAACAGTTTAAAAAGTAATGTTTCCCTTTTTCACTATAATCTACCTACCTTTATTTTTTTTTCAGAAACAGCTTGAAATTATTAAAAATTTATAAAACAATTACAGAGATACCTTTATATATCGTATTTAAATAAGACCTTTAAAAAACAATAGTGACATTTTAAAAAAAAGCCTGATATTTTGATGTTAAAAATACTCTGAAACTTATTAAACTATATCAAATGTACAAGAGCAAGACAATCTTTTATTACAGCCACTATTATTTTACTGGAAACAGGATAGTATGTTTTGAACTATGGATATGGAATGAAAAAAGCCAAATATTGCTATTTGTGAGGATGCAGGATGTAGCTCCTGAAGCAGCTCGCCAGTCACTAGAAGGAGCTCTTTCCTCACACAAAATCTATGGTCATAGTACAGAGGACTTTAGGTTGTGTTTAAAAAACCCCAGAAGTAACTAAATAAAGCAAACACAGCTCTCAGCAAAGGCTGGACAACTATTATAAAGTTTGGATGTGTAGTTCATTGGGGCAGCTCCGAGGGGAGATTGATGCAGTTGCTTCAAGGACCCAGGAGAGAAAAAACAAAAGAGGTTCTTTTCTGTATCCAACGACCTCCTGTGCCTTCAGACCTCACAGAAAATGGGCAGCACTAGTAAGGTCTGCTTCCTGTATCAAATAGACCGTTTTTATCAGGAAAACAGAGTCTCAAAAGTAATAAGGTATGACAAATTTCATAATGAAATGGAGTTAATCTGCAGTTTGAAAGCTGGAAGAGAGCACTATTTTTGTGCACTACATTACCATGGTGCTGCAGCAGCAAAGCACAGAAATTTAGGGAACAGCATACAAAGCAAAGCAAAGCCAACAGAAACTTTTAGAACTCTGCCCTTTCCTTCAAAGGGTTAAAGATTCACTTTTAATGAAATGCTATCAAATAATATGGGTCAATACACACTCATTATCCCAAGCAGACGTGGAGAACAAGGGTAAGTGGTTTAATCTCTGGTGGATCTGGTTTATATTCAACTCCCCCTTGAGATGAAATATTATTTCTTCTTAAAACACGTTTTTAACAGAACATTTACACAAATTTTGATGCATTTCACTTATTTAAAGAAAAAAGATCCCTTTTGGCTTGTTCAAAGGGATGGAGAAAGGCAACCTACTGTTTCTAAGTCTTACAGGTTGGTTACATCATGGAAAGGAGGAAGATTAGCATTAATAGATTCTTGACCTGTTGGTTATGGGTTGCACTAACTGGGCTTATTTGGAGAGTTCAGCTCATTCACTGGATATGCAGCTGCATAAACAGGAAATGCTTTTGTCTTTAGAGGTGCTAAAAAAACTAAAAGTGGTCAGGACAAACTTCATTCCAAATCAAGACCTCATTTATTTTTATTAATATATACGGCTCCAAAAAAGAGAGAACTTGCAGTAAAAGTAATTTGCTGATAGAGCTCAGAGGCCCTGCACAGAACACAGTATATAGGGAAAAAGGAAAACATCTTGTCTGCTGAGCAATTTTTCCTTGTCATATTTTTTGCCTGTCTAGTTAATAAGTTTTCTTGAGAAACATTCTCTGAGTTGGGATGTTACGATAGCTCAATTTCCACTTCATGTGCTGACTTCCATGTCAATAAAACTGACTTTGTCTGCTATGCTTAATAAATAGAGTCAGATATTCAGGTGTCTGTCAGAGCCCGCCGTGCTCCCGGCACAACGGAAAAGCAGATTATTTCAGTCTCTAAATCACACAACTGTAATTGGCAGTCATCAGTTTTGGCAACAACGTGTTCTCACCATTTCACACTGCCAATCACCTTGGGTGGCTATGGTGCCTCTAATAATTATCTATTATTGGCAGTGCTGCACTGTTCAGTCAAGTGTGAGAGCTCATTCTAGGCTGAAGCCCAAACATTAAACACACATTAGTCTGGGCAGGCAGCGGAATGAAATTTCCACTGCAGCTCTATCTGATTTCTGATTAGTTGGTGGAAACTGAGGAAAATACATATCAGCTAAGGAGTTTGGACTTCCATTACAGATTTTAGTCACTGATGCAAGTGGGATGCAAATCAACGTTCTTTGTGCTGTGTTTTAGCCACCGACTGACTGGCTAACAGTTCTTAATTCCCTGTCTGCAGACTTTGGGGATGAAAGCTGTTCAAACTGCAAACCACCCAAAATCACCACTTATTCATCAAACTCCTTTCCACTTGACCTTGGAATAGGTTAGCACTGGCCTAGAGGTAAAAGGAAAATGTCCCTTAAATCAAGTGATGTTACACTTCATCTTGGAAACACTTAAAAGTAAAAATCGCCAAAGGCTGGAAATACACTACAAATCTTTTGTGACATGCAGAGCCTCACAAATTTTAGAGCTTGTTACTTTTGATTTAGATGACAAACTGTGAGGGAATAAAAAGGTATTTTCACCCTTACCTTTTTACTCCCACTTGTCACGGAACACATGCATAGATTCATAAAAATGAGCATTTCTGGTAGGTTAACTTTCTATATATTAATGCAAAAAAAATCAGCCCTCACTTCTGCTGCTGGATCACAGTGTCTACTAATTGTATGGAAGTGGCATCCTTAATTCTATTTCCACGCCTCTAAGCCTTGCCAAAACAAATCTAAACAGTGCAGACTTTGATTTTATATTACAGCTTTTTCAAATTTGTCCGTGCTATTATTTTAGGATTTGCCAAATATAGTTCTGCAGTAAAACATTATAACCACGTAAATTACTGCCTTATACACGTAAGTATAGATCATCCTCTTTTTTTTGAACAAGATCTGTAAAAACAATCAGTGATTCATGCAGTAGTTCAATGTTACAGTGCTTTTAATTAACATTTAATTTTCCAAACATAATGTCCTATAGAGTCACTGTTTTCAGTTCCTAATTTCTGCTAAAACATTAAGTCTTTCTCAAAGTACAAGAACAATAATTTGAATGTAAAATGTTAAAACACAGTCTTTGTCTTCCCTTTATTCAGTGCAACCTTTTGGAATAGTTACATTGCCTCAGCAGTTGGAGACACAGACAGAATCTGGCATGGAAATAAACACATTTGCTCTACAGTTCCAGTAAAAAACTGTTTCCATTTGACTGAACTGCATTTTAAAATCTTTATTTTGTTCATACCCAGATTGCTTTTAACAGCTCCAAACACAATGACCTGATGTTTTCTCGGTGCTGTGGGTATGTGGGGGACAGGAAGCAGGACGAGCCTTGTGGCTTTGTAAAGCACGTATAGAACTCTATATGACACCCAGAGATGTGGAACAATGACTCACTGGAAGTGCAAAACTCACAATGATCGTAGGCAGAGCTCCAAAGAACCACATTCACTGAACCAATCAAGGGCTCTGCGAAACCCTTATTCAGAGAGTGAAGTCAGAATGCAAGATTTGGTCTCTCATAAATCCACTGGGAAAAAAACCCGATTGGTTTAACCTGAGGCAACAGTTGCTGAACAGAAAGGACAATTATACACAAACTCTGATCACTTTTGCACGTGGCAACACAGAGAGAAAGGTAAATGAGTTAGATTAATTAAGAGATAAGGTGAATGAATGTGGCTCAGCTGCACTGTGCCACACAAACTGCACTGACACAGGACCAGAGCTGTGATCTCATCACTGGTGTTATGCATGCACTGGACACAAAATTAAGAGCACCAGTGCAGCCACAGACTGAGTGTTCCTAATTCAGCTTTCCAGCAGAGGCTTTAAGCTCTGTTTTCTTGCATGACACAGATCTCAAAATGCTTTACGTAATCGCAGACCCACAACACAAAAGTTCATTATCAGTCGAAAATTCAGAACTTGTGGCTAATCTGTAAGCCACATCTATAAGTTTACAGAGCTGCTGTAAACTGAAACAGGGCCCAGTGTAAGTTAGATCCTGTGAGGGGTAATTTTGGCAGCAGTTCTGCTAAGCTTGTCAGCAGGTGACACTGTATCTGTAATTCTTATGCTGTTTAGAATATGATTTCTGCCACCCTAACATGACTTCGTGCTGGGACCCATGACACAGAATAGCAAATGACCATTTGCATTGGTCCCTTGTAGTCTGCATATAATCTTTACATAATGCTGGAGCAGTACGTTGGGTCACACACGCTCTGTACGTGTGGTTAAACATCTCTTGGAACAGCAGACCAGGACAAAACAGAGAGAGCAGATATTGTAGATGTTCTCTAACAGCAGCATCTTGTAGAAGCAGGCATGAAGTAAATAAACAATAAAATAATATTTGTCTGAAATTAACAGAATTAAACTAAACAGCGGTTCCCCGAAGTGGAAGTGGCAAGGAGCCTCACTGTATTAATCTAATTGAGAAAAAACCAGCAGACTCTTAAAAAGACTACTAATGTTTTTCTTAAGCCTCTCCATTGCCCTCCTAAGGTGCTCTGGGCCAAACAAATCATCTCCTACGTGGGCAATGCTTTCTCTGGGTGCCCCTTGGAGGTCTGGTTTCACTCATACCAGTAATTCACAGTCAGACCCTTCATTAACACAGGGTTGCTGTGGTCCCACTGGGAGTCCTGCAGGGAGATGACCACATACTCATATTTACATGTGCACCAGTGCAGGATCAAGACTGAATAAAATTAAGTCTATTAAGTTGCAAAGCACAAGCCGTATGTTAAAAAAAAAATAAAATTAGTCCAAGCAAAGTTTTTATTATCTTTGTAGTTCCTTTAAGCACAAACAGTAGAAACCATAAAGAGTAAGTGTAAAGGAAGTTTCGTCTTAAAAGCATCCCAGTGAGCTGGTTCTGAACAGCAGAACAGATTTTCTGAGAGATGCTGTCAGGAAGCACAGAACAAACGTTACTGCTTACGTAGAATTTTTCTCGTTCTAGACTTGATGAAATATTACCAAAAAGATAGCCTGTGTAATATTCATTAACCTGAATATTAATGGTGGACTAAAATCATGCTGTGTCTGTAAAAGAAAGCCAAACTGACCACCTAAAAGCAAAGTAAAATTCAGTCCCAATGTGGACTTCCTTTATATTCATTGTGAAGGTCCCGGGAAGCTATGTTGCCTTTTGGAAACTATAGATTTTAGCTCCGTTTTTCTGTTAAGGACTAAAATGTTTCAGTCAAAATAGCAATTGAAGACCTGTGCACAGTTTTCAGAGCTGTATGTGTGCACCTCGACTGTTGTATGCAAGATTTTTTGGTACAGCTGTGCATTTTGTGCTGGAGCTATTTTTTCATAGCAACCAGAGAGTACAGTATGTTCTCAAGTGCAATTTTTAGTAAAGCTTAAGAGCCAAACAGAATGTCCTTTCGCTGGCTGGAGTCAAAGCCTAACATAATAACGTTCATTGGCGAGGTAAAATCCTTCTTGAATGAGACAGAACCGAGAGCTGCCCGAGATTATCCGCGGTCAGGCCGCGGAGTGGGAACGACGACAGAGGAAACAACTGCTGCCCTTCTGCCACCATCTCATTTTCAGCTCCTTTCAGACCTCTCCTCTGCATCTGCATCTTTACTGCCAAGTTGAGGAATTGCAAGGAAATACAGGAATACTGGGAGTGTCCATTAGAACCTGTAAACAGGGACAACAGACTTGGCAGGCTCGGTCCAAACCCTTCTAGAAGCCAATGGAATGATTCAAAGGATGAAATTAAAAAGGGGAATATACTTGCACTGATTACACACTTCACATCCGCTTAGACTTGATTTAAAATAGTCCTTGCACTGATTCAGTAATGTTTAACCTCTTCAGGAATAAAATAGAAATTCCTTAGCTGGTGAATAGCTAGTGAAGACCCTTTGTCCTTTCACGAAGCAACTGAAGATGCTGGACATAAAACAAAAAATTTCACCTTAAATAAATGTTAGTAGGCAGCAACTGAATAAAAGCTGTCTACAAAACAGGGTTTTAAAAGAAGCCCTTGGCTCAGTTCCAGTGATGCTGCTCTGACCACCTAAGCCCTTTCTTTCTGTATGGTTTTGTACCACTCATAAAAATCTCCTGGAGTCTTAGTCCTTTTCCTTCTGTTATCAGCAACAATCACTTCACAGTTAAACATTTTCTCAACATGCCTGAAAATATTTCCCAAGGGAAGAGGGAACCTCATCCAACTTTGCTGCAACATCACTAGTTTTGTGCCTCAGCACAGGCTCAGTTGTGACAAGGCACCACCATGGCCTCGAGATATCAGTCAGGGCGTAGGAGAAGTTTTACCTCATGGTAAAGGTACCCAGGTCTCTGGTTTCAAGTATCAATTCCATGATCACAGTGTAAGTTTACCCCAAGCAGAGCTGATGATTTATTCATTGGTTTGCTCAGGTGTTCATGAGGTGAAATCTAGCTGTGGAACAGGTATGGCATCTGTGTGATGCACCATGGGGGGAAGCATCAGCTTTCCCATAGCATGTCTCAATCCAAGGAGGCATTTTGTAACAACACCTGCCTGCAGCATCTGAAATCTATATTATTTTAGGCAGTGACAGCACTAAAACCCACATTTTGCTATTTTCTGTTCAAAGACAAAACTCTTATACTCTGCTTAATTCACCCTTTTTTCTCTTCAGGGAAAAGAAAATTGTATTTTATTAATCAAAAAGCAATAATGTGAAGGTAAGAAAATGTGGTTTGCCTTCAGGTATGCTTTTTATAAAAGACTTAAACATGTGGCATGTGAACCAGGATTGCACTGAGGGATTGATGGAGAGGAAGAAAGAGATGTCAAAGTCCAACTCTGTGTGTCATTTAATTGGTTTGTCATTTGCATCTGAAATTAAAAAGAATTGCCTGAAAGCAACAAAATAATTTTATCAGTCAAAAAGATCCCCTGCTGGGATTACTTCTGTGTGGCAGTACTGCTCTCTTGAAAATAATAATCCCATTCCATAATCCATCAAAAGCACACATTTAACAGTGAAATATTCTGAGAGGAAAAGGCAAATTCACATAACCTCTTCCTGACATTGTCTGTCCTATCATCAGGCTCAGAGATGACAATAATATGTAATTAAAAGCAGGGAGGTATATGGAGGCAGCACAAAAATTAACAGCTCCTAAACAAAGCTAAAGAAACAGCAAGTTTTCTCAAAGAAACAGCAAGTTATTTCGGGGAGAAGATGGGTTAGTGCACTTCCATACACCAACAGCTATTTAACATCGAGCGGCTCAATCCTGAACACACTTAAAACACTCAGAACTTCAAAAAGCATATTTGCTGCTTACAGAGGGTCAAATGTGAGCCAGCAGCACTCAGTGTGGTGGGATTTGGCCCTGGATTGCCTCACCTGAGTGATGCAGGCCCCGGTGAAGGCCACGATCACGGCCACGATGTTCACGGTGAGCTGGAACTGCAGGAACTTGGAGATGCTGTCGTAGACGTTGCGGCCCCACATCACAGCCTTCACGATGCTGCTGAAGTTGTCATCTGTCAGGATGATGTCAGAGGCTTCCTTTGCAACATCTGTCCCTGCAATACCCTGGAAAAAAATCAATTGGGAACGAAATGATCTACTGGAAAATATAGGGGCAGGTAGAACTCAAATCTTCCTGCTCGTTCCAAGTCCACAGTTGTACGAAGGTTTCCCAGCATAGTAACAGTGGCTGCTGAGTATATTCTGCATTTTATATTTGCTGGAATGCAGCTCATTTGGTCTATTTTTGAAGTGAATAAGGACGCAGAAAAGGGAACTGACAGAGCAGTGGAATTCATGTGATGATAGTTCTGAGTGTTTTAAGTTATCAGCTTAATAACTAATGATCTTCTGAGTTATTTTTATCATGGAGGATTTTATAAATATATATCATCAGAATCGGTAACAAAAATTAAAATGATGTATCTTAATATATACAGTCAGAGTACACTTGGAAGACATCTTTATGTTTAGTGATAGATTTTACCAAAGCTAAATAGTATTCTACTGTTGGGAAGAAAATACTTCATTTTTCTGTATGGACACAGGATTCTGCATATAGCCAAGAATTACTTTAGGTAAAGTAATTGAAAAAGTATCAAAATATGCAACAGCAGTGAATCTGACACAGTAAATTAAAGGATTCTGATGCAACATGACTCACTCCCTCCAATATATGTCTTCACTGACAAGTAACAACTAAGCAACTTAACATTTAATGAACGAAAAACATTTCTAATGACACAAATACCAACAAATATGCTGGAGATTATACCATTGCAAAGCCAACATCAGCTTTTTTAAGTGCTGGTCCATCGTTGGTTCCATCCCCAGTCACAGCTACCACCTGCCTCTGCTCCACCTGTGTGCTGTCAATGATACCTGCAGAACATGGACAGGAGTGTGGGTACAGACAGATGGAAAATAATCAGCAAGATAAAACATCCCTCCAAAAAAGCAGGGCCTGGATCATATAGAGCTCATAATACCACACAAGTCTTACAGAGTTGATCTTGAAGGAAAATAATGATGAAAGCAGTGTCATCACTCTTACACTACTAGACATCACTATTAGAAATTACATGGAAAGTTCTGATCCTGCATCACCAACACATCAACAAAACCTGCACAGACTTCAAAGGGAATGAGATCAGCTCATTATGTCCTTTTGGAAGGTTTTTACTATTTAAAATTATGTGTCACAGTAAACCCATCACTCTGATATATGGAAAGGATTTGCCAAAGACTTAAGTTTTTAAGACCTGATTGCTTAAGGCTCTCCCAAACTGTGCCCAAACTGTAATACCAGCTTTACTAGAAGGCCTTCTGGCAGTCAGTTTAACCTAAAGATAAGAAACATCACTGCTGAATTTGATTTAGCTGCAGCCAGATGAGCATTTAAACAGCCGTGTTCAATTCTGCCAAGCAACGATTAAGAAGGTAGGAAATAATTCTTTAAATTCTGGAGCCAAACATTTTAATAAATAGACATAATAAAATAATTTCTACTTTCATTTTGAGATTATTGGAGAAAAGAAAGCACTTCTCACTTGGTGAATCAATTTTCACACAACTAGCCTGCAGGGAAGTATTTTCCACTTATGCAGATAGGGAAAGTAAGGAAAAGAATGAAGAATTTTTCTATGGCTACAGAAACAGCCCAGTTTTTTAACAGGATGTGGATGGATCATTCACCACTCATGTTTTTATTACCATATCAGAGTCCATTTGAATATGGGTCCAGAACACAGGATTATTGTATAGGATACAAGAACACCTCTCCATATTAATAACTTAGGGGGAGAAATGACAAAATTCCTTATGCTAAAGCATTTTGCACAAAGTCATAACCTCTAAAAACAATTATCAAAAACCTACCCAGTGTGAAAAGCTTTCACTCTACTGTGAAAAAAAATAAAAAATCACTCACATATCAGATAACTAACCAGAAATAGGAAATTGCAGATTACAGAGCAATAGCTGCCTCTTGGCAAGGTTCAGGCTTATCAGGCACCAGAAGATTGCAGAGCAGTGTGGAAGCAGTTAGTGCCCTGTATTTTTCAGACTTATGAAAATCAGAAAAAAAAACCTATCTCAGATAAATGGCACATTATTCTGATAAGATCTTACAATTACAGCTTGCAGTTTGTTGGGGTGATTTGCCTTTGGTATTATTAAGTAAACAGGGACATCATCTCTCATTACTACTAAAAACATTTATCTTGGTCTTCCCCTTTTATTATTTATGCATCCTTTGATGTTAAATTAATAGTTGAGGTTTCTGAACAAAAAATTGTTAAATCTTCTGCTAACTGAGTTCCAAATGGGAGCACAACTCAAATCAAGTTGAGGAGGTTCTAATAATCTCCTAATAGATATAAATGGCTATAAATAGTGACTAATGTTGATGACTATACTACCACTGCCCTGCATCAGCCAATTGCTGGATGCTCCTAAGTAATTTACAGGGTTTGGTAGTCATTCTCAAGGTTTAGTAGTAATTTTTATCCCTAAAAGCAAACTGTGCAGCTGGGATAAACCCAGATCATGGAACTTCATAACCAGCAGCCATAGAAAAATAGAGATAAAATGGTCTCAGTTATCACCAGCATCTGAGCCCCAGACCTGCAGTGCAATGCCATCAGAAATATGGCAATGCATGGCACAATATTATGGGGATGGATCTCAGTGCTATCCATGGGAAGAGAGAAGGTCTTTGCAAAACTGTCAGACAAATTTCTAAAATGGAGCAGTAGCGATAATTTGGGATTCAGAGGATTTATCACAGCCACACTTACGCTCTCTGACTTCTGCCTGCTCTTTTTAATCTGTTCCCCCTCCCCTTCCTCGCACTGCTGAATGTTTGCCTTCTTTCCAGCACTCACCTCCTTCCAAACACATTTACTTTTTATATTTTTTAACATCACTCCGTTCATGGCTGTGATAAGTTTTCACCTGAAGGATTTTCTTCAGTATTGAGTAACATATAATATTAACAACTATCTAATATTTACAAACAGTGTAAGGAGACCAAAGAGAAGAGTGATGCCCAGTAAAGGCTCTCCCTCTGCAGTTCTGAGCTGTGGAGATCAACTGCTCAGTGAAAAATGGAACTGAGGACACGACCTGACAGACGGCCAGGAGAGAGAATGACCATTGCTTTAGCATTCCCTGGCCTTTCCATTCACTCTAAGTGGTTAAAAAGAAGCTTTGGTATTAATTAGCCATGTCTAACATTAAGGGAATTTCTTCAAAATAAACTGCTTCACTCCAGCTGGATGTTTACACACAGTATTTTAAGAAAAACAGGTTTGCAACGTGCATCGGGAGAATTCTTAAACTCTCAGCAAAGCTTCCTGCCAAAACAGCCTTGGCTGTTTAAGTCCCTCATCTTAAGCTGTTTGACCATGACTTTCTTCTGTCAAAAAGAATTTTATTCTACAGCCACAGGAACACACCTAGAGCATAACATTACAGTGTGTTGCACACAGGGGTTTTGCTGACGTGGCAGGAATTTGGGAAGGAGGCACGGAACTTGCATAAGGCACAAGTTTTTCAGGGCAAGCGGTTTGTTTTGGATGAGGGAAAAGATCATATATAAAACAACTATGTAGAGCTGTCAAGAAGGGCACTGTATGCATAAGCTTGCTATAAAAAGTACCAGCACTGCATATGCAACTGGAATTTATCCTGGATTTCCCACCTCCCTCCATCTAACATTAAGAAAGCCTTAAATCAAATGCACTCAGGATAATAATTTAAAGAATATTAACCAACAATGCCTCTTCCATTCCTTTAACAAGGAGCTATTTATACCCATGGCTCAGATCACAACCATCAAATGTAGCCTCAGGTTCTCCCTTTATTGTAGAGTAAATGCTGCTCTATTTAAACAATCCTCACTTGCATTGTCACCCTTAGAGTGCATCAGTAAGAAAACCTTGGCTCTGGGAGGAAAAAAAAAAATAATCCTGGTTTATATGTTTGTTTCTGTCTCAACTGATTAACTCCAAACAGGCAGGCAGGAAAAACTCAGCTGCAGCTGAGCATTTCCAAGGTGCACACCAGTTCAGGTGTTAGCAAAGCTGATCCTCCCAGAAATATAAATCCACAGATTTATATTCCTTTGACAAGCTGAACACAGGCAGACGCAGTAATATATTTTCATGTTCATGTTCTCTTCAGATTAGTTTTTAATGCTGCCAAACCTCCTTGTTAATTTAAGAGGAATTTAGAAAGTCTGTCTGAAAGAGGAAACTCAAATTCATTTTAGTTACGGGCTTAAGTGCGTGTGTGGATAGAGCTTTAAAGGGTAATGTGGAAATGTTATATTTGACATTACAGACAGCACTGGCAATTGTTAACTGAACAGTCCCCCCCAAAGCTCAGGATATCAGAATGCAGAGCAGAACACAGCTAAAACACCAGGGTTTCTAAACTAAACACGAATGTTTTTTCACTGAAACCCTAAAGGGGAACCTTGAAGGCATCAGTGCCCCCCAGCCCTGCACTTCACACCCCCCACAGAGCCCTGGCTGTATTTACAGAGCACAGACCTCCAGACTCGAATGCAGGAGAGCTCCTACTTTCTTTAAGCCATTTTTATGTTCTTTGCTTCAGGTTGAAGTTTTTTACGTTGTGGAACAGGTGAACTTTCTGAATATTTCTTCACAGGAATTTAAAGAAAAACAAGCTTTGACATTTTCTCTCCCATGGAAATCAAACCCAGTTGCAACTTGCAACGTGCTGATATTTAATTTTAGAATTTCGATTGATGCACTTTTCTGTATTTTTGTTATTCTACCCAGTCTCGTGGCATGTTGGCATTAATGAGGTTGTAAATATAATACCACCCCATGCAATAATATTTGAAATATTTTAGTAATTAAGGGTAATTATTACTAATCTTTTCTTCTTTAAAGTTCCTTTTCTGCTTGTTAACAAACCAGCCTTACATGAGAATATCTGATTTCAATATTTTTTAAATATGAGGTTTTTAAATTATGTTTCAATATCACAAAAATAATTCCAGTTCAATTTGAATATATTGGAAAATATGTATAACTGGTAAAGTGAATATTTCTTTTATCTTCTATATCTTCTTCTACACTTTCTGATGATATTTCCCATCAGCACTAAAGAGATTCTTCCCATAGTGTTTTTTTTTAAAAAATGACAATTTGGAATTATTTCAGCAATAACTTTATAAGGACATATCAGTATAAATGATGTGTGTTTTTACTTGTTATATTTTAAAATTGGGTAAAAAATATGAAATAATACCAACAGGTGCCTTAAAATCCATATTGTATTTCAGTAGGAGACTGAGATATCTAAGATTTTTATTTCACTTAAACAGCTTGTGACAATAAACCACTTTAGAGTATTTTTTTTTCCAATCTACCTCTACTTCAAAGCCATAAATAGTTGAAAGCAACCGTGTGCCCAGCCTGAAATGCTGAACCATGCCTTCCTCTAGTCCCTTAGCAGCAGTAAAAACAAAAAGGAAAAATAAAAATGATCCTTTTGCTGGGTGGGATTGTGCTATGTTAACGAGAAAAAAAAAAATATTCCCTCCAGCAGCTGCATGTCATTAAAAATTAAATATGAAAAAAGTTTATTTTCTGACGTGTATTTTTAGCCCAGAGCAGATAGAATACATCAAAGGAGAGAAAATCCTCTTGATCCCTCAAGTGTCTGAGAAAAACATAACATTTTAACAAGAGGCCCAAAACTAGTGAACATTTAAATAGTTTCTTGTAACTTTTAATGGCCCCTGGGGTATTACCAGCCAAAAAAATTCTATCATGATTTCCAGAGAGTTGTTCTTGAACTTCGTTACATACTTAATTGCTCTGTCACTTGACCTTGCCACATCTTTAAAACATTAATTGTATCAGTTGCACATGGCATTCAGTAGTAAATATCTTTGGCATTGTCAAAGTGCATATGCTATAAAACATCAACAATTTCTTGCCTTTTTTTTTTTCTTCAGCTCTCTATTGATTTCAATTTTCCTGGAAAAGGTTTCATTTTCCTCTTAAGGGAAAATCCTGAATCATTCAGACGACTACTCCCAAGGGACTTATTTAATCCACTTAATGAAACACAAATTGTTGTGTTTCTGAAACAAATAAACTATTAGGCTGTACTATTATCTGTTCTTTAAGAGGTCTAAGACAGGATTTTATATGCACAAGTGAAGGGAGGAGACTTCAGCTGACTGTGTGCTGTTTTCATCCTGATATATGGAGCTAACAATGCTCTCCAAACATTTTCAATCCTCAGTACCTATCAGTAAAATGTTTTCCAGCACATCTCCCCCAAATACGTATATCATTTATAAATTACACATTTTTACTACTATACTAATAAATTGTGGACATTATAAAACATATATGGAAAAGGAGGAGATAGAGTTTAAACAGGATGTCTCCACCTGCCCTATCCAGCATTAGTGCCAGGGTTTACAAGATATGGATTGTTCAGGAGAATTTCAGTGTTTCCAGAGCTCTTCACACTCACCAGTTTCAATCCCAAAGGACCCAACTGATCCAATCTTCAAATTCACAGTGGAACTTTTGCTCTAAAGACATTCAGACATTTTTAAAAATGCCATGATGCTCAAAAGCCTTTGTAATCAGTCATGTATGGAGGCATGGCCAGGAAATCTTGTACAGCCAGAGGATTCCCCATCTAAATGTGAATTACTATTTAAGCAGTCAACCAACTGAAAATGTGTCACTGATCAGCTGGGTCTTATCCTGAATTTTAGCTCCTCCAAGATTTGCTAAGAAGGGGCTCTCCAGACCTTGCAGGGCCTTAGCAAAATAATCCAGCTCTTTCTTCAGGAAGCCAGGAAAGAGCCATCTGCCAATGGTTCTTCCACCTGTGCCAATCCCCCATCCCAGCAGGGCTAAAAATGACGTTTTTGCTGATCAGAAACTGTCTGATTTCATCAGCTTTCAAGTGTGAGCTTCAAAGTCAACAGAATAAGATGTCAAGTCATCAAAAATTGCGAGTTACAGTTATGAAAAAGGCTCTATAAAGAAAATTGGAAACCAATCCCTCTTTCACAGAAGCATTCCATCTGCAGACAGCACGGGGAGAGAACATCATTTGTATAGTGCAGTTTTTACAGGACAGACTCTAAAAATACAGCCAGAAATCTAAAGGAAGCCAGTGCAAATCATACAATTAGTGAGTCTATAGGAACAGGGAATTGGCTCAAAATCCCCATCTCCACTCATGGAATGCTAATGGGGGCAGCTCCGAGTTACACCATCACAAAATCTGCTGTTGTAACAGGAAAAGTTTCTTTATCTTGGAATATTCTTTAAAAATAATTGTCGGAGAGCAGATGCACTTGAGAGACTTGATTCACTCTGAGATTGTTCTCATCTTAAAGGTATAGGCAAAGACTATAAAATCTGTGTCCCCTCTTGTTGATATGAGTAACACCCTGTTTCTCAACACTATTTGCTTTCTGACCAGCGAACACACGTTTTCCCTTCCCATCTAGGGCCTCATTCCAGTCCAATTCGAAGTCACAAGGCAAATATGAGATTGTCTACATCTATTTGCCAAACATCTTATTGGTATTTCTCCTACTCCTGCCAAAGAGTTCCCTATTATTTTCCACCTCAAGGCTGAGGCCGAGCACAAACAGCAGTGACCTGGTTACCGAGAAAACTTCCTGGCATTAAGGAGAGATGTGCAGTTAAAGGTAACAACTCAGCTATATTTGTGACAGCAAAATCTTTACAAGGCAGATGATGTGCTGCAGTAACTGTGGCATTAACTTCCACACACCCACCTTTCACCAAAGTGTGTTTGTCCGTGGGGGACGAGCGAGCAAGAACCCGGAGCTTTGGCCAGATTTTGTCAATCCGCTCCTGCTCAATCTGGAGAGGGGAACACACAAAAAAAAAAACCAAACCCAAAACAATTAACCTGTGATTAGCAAAATGCATAATGTATTTGTGTCTGTGTGTCTGACAATTCACTGCTCAAACCTGCAACTTTTCTCCAAAAGCACAGGGAAATTACAACAGTCATCAAGCTCAAAAAAGGCAGTTTATTACTACCAGAGCTCAGCTGTTGACTAACAGGGAAATTTTTGGCACAGTATCTAATCAGCATTTCTTAACATCTTTATGGATAAGTCCACATGACTGCAGATACAGGATTGGGGAACTTCTCAAAGCTTATCAAACATGTTTACAAGTTTGTTGCTATACTCTTCATTTTAATCCAAGTTCTTCATTTGGCACCAACAACGGCAAAATTTTCTCTGTACAGCAACAGGAACAAGGACAAATCTGCTGCATATACCAACATTCCCAGGATTCCATCCATCAGTGCAAGGAGTAAAGGACTGTGTCTGCTCATTAATGATGGACTCAAAGAGACAGCATAGATTTTACTTTTTTAGAGCTGACTTCCAATATCCTGTGCGTGAGCTCCATCATTTATGAGGAGTTAAAAATCCTCAGAAGAATAGATTTTTATGCAAATCGTTAATGTGAGTACATTAGATAAAGTGGAATAAATTAAAGCAATGAGAGGAGCTGGTTCTCAGAACAGACTGCGTTTTTAGGAGCAAAATTGTTGTTGAGCCCCTTCTCCTCCTTACTACAAACCTTTAATGTGCTTAGTTTTGATTTCTTTTAGACCAGTGCTCTGGATCTAAAAACTTCAGAATTGGGCCAGCACTGAACTGATACCGGCTCTGCATCAGGAAAAGTAAAGACTAGAATTTCACTGCTGTTTTGAACTGGAAAAGGCTGGGGGTAGGAAGAAGCAGCAATGTTTCCAAGGAGTCTTTACCCATCCGAGGAACACACCAGCACAGGAGAAATATTGCAGTGTTCTCACAGGTTTCTAATAATGCATTGTCCTAGTTAGAACAGCTGGGAGCAGTTTATCACTGGATGGGTGTAACCCAAAACTGTGTATTCTACAGCCTTCCATGCCATTGCCCAGAAACTGTTATCAATAGAGCATTTACACCCTCTGCCCAGAGCACCCCTGACTCCTCAGGCTGTAAACTGGGTGTTCAGAGGCCTGGAGATAGGAGGGTGCTCCTGTCCTCACACCCAGTGTGGAACTGTGAGATAGGAGGATACTCCTGTCCTCACACCCATTGTGGAACTCCCCTCCCTGAGGGAGGTACTGAGCATTCCTGCCTGAACTGGAAGATATATAATCTTGGAGTCTTGGGACTTTTTTAACCACTCGTGGGACCCAGAGGAAGACTGCAGACCACCACTCTCAACCAGACTGCAGATCACCACTCTCGACTGGACTGCACCAGCACTCTCACCAACAGGTTTTTTCCCTCTTCTTTTCCTTTGGACTCGGGGCCCAAGGAACAGCACTCTGTTCATGCCCCAGGGTGCTGGGTTATACATTTGGGTTTTGTGGGTTAAAACCAACTGTTTGTCTGCATAATCGTATTTACTGTATTATTTTATTAAATTGCTATTCTGACTTATACCCTCTCCTTTGAGTTGAGCTCATTTCCCCTGCTGGTTTACCTTTAACCCAGCACACACATTCATGGATTTAGACTATGAGTTACCTCTCCCTTCTCGTTTCGGATCCTTCTGTTGAACTCTTTCCCTTCGAGGCAGAGAAAGTCTTCTCCTGGGTGGATGATGCCACACTTTATGGCGATGGCCCGGGCTGTGTTGATGTTGTCCCCGGTGACCATGCGGACCGTGATTCCGGCTCGCTGGCACTTCCTTATGGCTTCTGGCACCTGCCAAGCAGGGAAGAAAATTCCCAGGTAAGAGCTGAAGTGCCAGTCAGGTGTTCCCAGCTGGAATGTTTGGAGGCTGAGAAATTCGTGAAGCAAAAAGAGAACTCGGACATGTTATGGCTTATTATTGTTACTGGGCTCTCAGGGAATTGAGGTTACACCACGGGCAAGGCAAACCCTGCATGAAGAAGCAAAAAAACCTGTCTTTTAGATCAGTTGCCTAAAGTTTCTCCTGACTTGAATACAAATGAGTGCTCTGCAGCTTTATTGACCTTCAGCAGCAAAGTACAGTGTGCTGAGCCAAACATACGTGGGAATATGAATGCAGAATACACATATTTTATGCAGACAATTATTTGACTTCTGAGTCAAGTTTTGTTTCAATAAGATTATTTTTAAAGTTGTTGTAATTTAGCACTATCACACTAATTTGTGCTTATCAACAGGTGAAATTTCTAAACATAGGAGTTTAAAATCACATCCATATTCTTTGTATTTCAAAACCTTAAAAATGAAACATGACTTTAGTTCTGCTCCCCTGTTGCACAGTGAGAGAGTATTCAGTGTGTAACAGGGTCTGTGAGATTAATACAGAAGCTGTATAATGACTTGGCATCATATACATCTTATTTTTTAAGAAAAGAAAGATTTTTATAATTAAAATGTACAAGATCTGGGAGATTCATTCCTAACATTTAAATAAAACTCTTTTAATACAGCTATTTGGGTATATGAAGCCTACAGAAAGGCTCCATGTCTACAGCTCAATTTCAGATGGGGAAAAAAAAATCCATTCCCTTAAACTATATCATAATTCATGATTCATTTATAAATTAATATCACTAACCAACTAATTCTGTCTCAGGATATTTTTACATTATTATGAAAGCATTATTTCTTCAAGACAAAAACAACAATATTATTTGACAGGGAAGAATAAGAAAAGTGTTTAACACATCAAGAACAGCCTAAATAAGTATGTTCAACACATCACCACTTCTCTAAATTTCATTTTTACCTTAGAAGGGTCTAAGGACTCATCATGATGACTGAAGCCCTTCACAGAGCTACAGGAAAATGAACTGCCTTAGTACAGAATACAGAAAAGGACAGATGAATATAAATATATATATATATACATGTGTGTGTGTGTGTATAAATAAATATTTTTTTAAAACTATTTTAGAAAGGGTAATAAAATGGACATTACTGGTTACAATATGAAAACCTGTCTATATTCTTCTTGCCAGTTCAGTGCACCTTGTTGGTCACAACCTCTGTCATAGATATAAGAATATTGCAGAACTCAACACCAATTAGAGTAGATTAATCTCATCTGTTAGTGTGAAAAATGTTAAGAAAAAGAGACACCATCTACAAGCTTGCACTGCTAATTTTGTGCATTTCTAGATATTTTAATTTCCTCTGTGGCCACAAGGATGTGACACTGCTGAGGGCAGGAAACTGCATTTACGTGACAACCCTTGCTCTGAGCCAGAGTGGCAAATTCTGCACTCCTAAGGATTTCCTGGGGCCACAAAAGCTGAATATCTCAGACTGAAATTGTTCACCCTTAAACCATACCCTAGATCATGGTTATTCTAATCAGTGGATAATTTCACATCATGTTTCTGCATATTTATTACAGGCAGTTGTGAAGCTTTTATTTTCCAAAATGCCTCACCAAACCAACACCTAATTGAGGACCATAATAGTGCTTTTCCCATGATTACAAGGAAAAGCACCCCACTCTCAGAATGTGTCCCCAGAACGTGCTGTTTGCAGAATGGCTCTGCCAATACAAATTACAGAACCAAGGGAAGAATTCAGGGACAGAGTTTTATCTTCCAGTTCCCTCATCTCTCGCTGAGAATATTCTTCCCACAAAGTTGTACCCTGGAAGCATTATTTGGACCTCAAGCCTTTTAATATTATGAAATAGATTTCTAGACAGGAATGTACAATCAGATTAAATCTATTACTTAAGCAAATGACTCCTGATCTACCCAGTTTCCACATTAATAATCCTGACTATATCCCATTTGTCAATTTGAAATGCCCTTAGTATCCACTTTAACTGTGGTGACCCTCATGCATAGGACATGACAGATTTAGATGACTATCTGGAAAAGCAGAACAGTGTATGAACCATGAAGGAGAAAAATAAATTACAGTGCAAAAAGAAAAAAATGGTCTATTCCCACAAAGTGCCAGTCCTATTAAACAAGGTCAGGGGAGGACAAGCCAGTTTCAAACACATCTCAAACTTGCATATAACGAGAGAAATCATTCTGTCTTCCTCTTCTGTCATTTTCTGGACAGCTGGTGGGTGGTATCTGATTAAATACTGTGTACAGTAATTACAGTTAAAATATTGTTCATATTTTTTTATTGCTGTAAGGGAGAAAGAGTGTTGGCAGACTGAGTGGGCAGTGGAAGCAGATATTTTCCATCAGTTTTGCAGAGCTTAAGCACACATTGTACAATATCTTGGTTTATTTTCTGTCTGCAAAGAAAAACTTCCAATGCATGCATGCATGCATAAAGCATCCAGTGCAGGAATCTCCTTCTGAATCAGGTGACAAATAAATGGCAGAATTTGGAAGTGATTTACGTTCTTCTCCCAGAAATAACAGACTGTGGGTGTTCATTGGCAAATCAGTGGAAGGCAGTTCAGACTCATTAAAATCAAGCCAGAAAGGCTGTCAGAATCAACAGAGGACCTCTGCAGGAACAAGACATCATTTTATTTGTTCTCTTCTTGTGTATTTATCAAAGACAAATAAAAAAACACACACACAGTGTATATAAATATCAAGCAAGTAGTGCTTGATAAATCCAGCTCCTACTAACAAGTAAACTGGTGTGTGAATTAACCTGGGAATAATGCAAAAGCCACAGGCATCCATGGTTGGCATTCCAGACAAATCTGGAGAGTTGCTGGACATCATTGTTGAAGAATTCGTGCAAATAGTTTCTTTTAATGCACGGAAGGAGATGTGAGTGCAAGGGAGCTCCCAGCAGGACCACGAGAACAGATGCAGCACTGAAACCACAGCAGCAGGACCCCACTGACCCCACAGGGATTCCCAAGGGGAAACATTCCATGGATGCACAGGAGCCGTGTGCCACAGCAGCTCTGTACACACCATTATCCATGTGTTAACTCCAACAATGAACTTAGGGAAAAGGAAAAACTGAGCCTTCCCCAGGAAACATGGGAATGTAATGTAAGTGAAGATAAAGGCTGCCAGGATCATGAGATTGGATTGTTTCATTGGAATTACTTAATCTATCACTTCTGTCAGAATAAATTCTGATATCCACGAATGCTGAGAATATCAATAAAACAGCAGTTGTAGTAGTATTTCTAATTTTTGTGTGTTTTGGGTTTTTTTTTTTGCCAGAGAGAAAGCACTTTGAAAATTCATACACTCCAGTGGTGACTCTATCAATGATTGGGCTTAATTCTGGCAAAATATTGATATTCCTTATAACTACTCAGCATCTTTGAATTTGCATCAACAATGGTGATTTCATGCATGTATATCATGATATTCCAACCAAGTCAGACATTCCATAACTAGGCAGGTTTTCTGAAAGTTATAGTTGTATTCTGGCTCTGGGTTTTTTGGTTCATTTCTTTTTTCCTGTGGTACAGTTACTGCTTTTTACTAGTGTGTGGAGTGGTAATAATAGTAATAATTCAAACATTGTTTTAGATGCAATTATTTAAACATTGTGTTAGATGTTCCCATGATGTTATTATCACTTTGAAACAGTCAAAAGGAATAAGGTGGGGAAAAAAACAAAACAAAGCACAGAGTCCCAAAACCCAGATGGGTTTTACCAACATTTGGTAGAATTCTGAAATTCTAAATATTTGATTGTGTGTCTTGTAATGAAGTAAGAAGTGTTACTGCATATTCTGGTGTTAAACCACAAGAAATTCAACACATTATTCAAATATTTCTTTAGAAATAAGATGTTTTCCTGCCTTCATCTCCTCTGATTCTTTACATAGCAGTCAGATTTGACCTCTTTATTTTCAGTAGCGTTATTCACTTTTACCTCATGCTCCAAAGAAATTATTCCCTACGAGATGAGAGCAGTACTCTTACAAAACACACTCATAATAATCACATGAAAGGATAGTTTGCAGCTATTTTCAATAATAACTCCAAATCCCACTGCTACACAACCCCTCAGTCTCTCACACCACACATCACCACACTTAAAGCTGTTTTCTAACGTGTATCATGAGTTGATTTTGGAGGGATAGAGGACTCACTGACAGTTCCAGTGGTCACTGAGAAAATCTTTCTGAGTTGTATATATATATATATGAGCTAAAGCATTAAAGGAACATTGCAGACACAACTTCTTAAGGATGCTTTAAAACATTTTTCAAGACTTGCAATGTCAGGCTTAGGGACAGATGGGTTAGCAGCAAGAGACCATCTGATGACAGATAAAGTGAGTACTGGTGTTAGTGGAGATAAGGAGTTTATCATACAGTTTTCACCTAAGCAAGGGGGTTTTTTTTATATTATAACCTTGATATTGAAAAATGCACTCAGCAATGTCCATTATCAGGTAAAGAACAGTTATGTTGGTACCTGTAGTTGTATTGTGTTAGTTCCCAAAGTCACAGCTCTTACAAGTTTGTAAAAACCTACTTTATAAAGAATTCAGGGAAATAAGTCAGAAAAATCTATAATTTTCATGTTTTAGTAAAAAAAAAATAAAACCCTTACATGTCTAGAATTGCCAAAAATTCTCAGTGAATCAAATACAAAAATTCTGACATGGTTAAAAAAGATCCAGCAAAGATGTAAAATGAGACAGAAGAACCAAAAGAGACAAAGATGGGCAACAAACTACTTTTTGTGCAGCATCAGAACTGACAAGAAAAATCTGAGTTATCTTTCCCTGACCTCACTCCAAAGTAAACCATAGCCACTAACCATGTACTGAAGTAACAGCAGGATCAGAGCAAAGAGAGTGGAAACTCCTGGATTGTACACTCAGCACTTCAACTCTGGGACTTACCTTCTGTCACTGCTTCTAAACCCTAAAACTGAATTAATTCTCCACTGTCACCATTAATTATCAAGCACCACATATCTATCTATCTATCTATCTATCTATCTATCTATCTATCTATCTATGTCAGAACAGTTTCTACTTCCTATTCCACCCTTGGTACTACTGAGTAATATAATTTACAAGTGTAGTAGCAGGCACATGCTTCCAGTGTGAACACCTAATACTGATTTTCTCAGTTGAGTTGAGTTGAAATTTTAGTCGTATTTATAGAAGCCATTTAAACACAGTACCCATGAAACCTTCAGCCTTTTCATGGCAGCCTTTCCTTGTCCAAATATATTAAAAGCAAGTTTTTCTGAGTAATCATCAGGTACAATTTTAAGACCATTAGTAAAGTGGCAACTGTTACAATAAACCACAAAACTCCAATTTCTGGAGAAAATGAGCATGTTGTCCTTATAGTCATGGCAATTATAATCACTGCACGTCTTCTTTGCTTGCAGAGTTGCACATCACTGAATTACTACAAGGAAAATTCTTTAATGTGTGGGAGCACATTAAAATTTCTGCTGTCCTCCTGTACACTACTCCTCGACAGAAGGTTAAGTCATCTCCATCCTGTAGTTCAAAAAGCCCTATATTTCTTTATTTAAATATCTGTTGATTGCTAGTTGATTTTTATCAGGTTAGTAATTTGGCCTTTTATCAAGTAAAGCCTGTTTCTAAAGCTCCCTTCCATCTTCTTCGACAGAACTAATTTAAAAGAATAAGATAAAACCCGTAAGAAACCTGTGACTCAATTTATATTCAGCTCTCTGAGAAAGGTTTTACAACATGAGAATTGGACATACCTCTGGCCTTACTGGGTCTTCAATGCCAACAACACAAATGCAAGTCAGGTCAGATAAGATGTCGTTCTCGTTGTCCCAGTCGGGCTCTGGGCTGCTGGAAAAGTCTCGGAAAGCCACACAGATGGTTCTCAGCCCATCACAGGCCATGGGCTCTATGACTTTCTTCACCATTTCATCTCTGTCCCGTGGTCTGAAGACACGAGGTTCCCCAGCTGCGTTGAGGATCCTGGAACATCTGTTTTATTTAGGGAAAAAAAAAGGTTGATTCTGTGTTTGCATGAGTACTGAAAAGTATCTTCCTGTATCAGCTCATTTCAGTTGACACTAATCCGAAGGAAAGTTTTAAGCTTCTAGTGGAAATTTCTAGAAGATTCACTGCTGAAATATCAGGGGGAATTTGTTTGTGACTTATTACAGAGACACTAAGTGCCCTTCATCCATTATTTCCTCAATACCCACGTAATTAATGGGCTTAAAACTTATACTGAAATTGAAAAATATTTATTTTCCAAAGGGGCGAAATGTAAAAAATCCATTTGTAAACTACTGAATTAGACCCAAATTTTTGGCAGCCAATGATAAAAACAGGCCAATTTTGCAAGAGTGAGCACTTTAAAAAAAAAACTGAAAAAGAACATTAACACCTCATACTACTAAAGTGTATCATATTTCTGGTGGAAGTAGTAAATTCCAAATTTGAAAATTCCCACTTATTGGTGTCAGAATATTTTGCATTTTAGAAAAACAAAGCAACTAATCCACTGAACTTACTTCTTGAGGACAATTTCAGAGGCCCCTTTGCTGTACATTCGGAAGCTGCCATCTGGCATTTTAATAACCGTGCTCATCGACTTCCTTACGGAGTTGAAGGTGTAAACTTTATAGAGCTTCTCCTCAGGGATGAGGCTCCGGACAGGCTCATAATCCTGCTTCAAATCCAGGACAAATCCCAAGAGGCCACACTCTGTCTTATTGCCCACCTGGCGAGGCAGCCCACCCTCTTTTTCTGGCGGCTGAAGAGAAGAAAAGAGTTAGACATTGATTTCTCTAATAATAAGCAGGAGACAATTAATGAAGCTACAGCGTACAGTCTAAGATCTGAAATTGTGCAGCCACACATCTTCCAGTTTTTAAAAGCAGGGGAAAAATCCACAGAGCTCTAACAGACTTGAAGCATTGCTGCTCACAATGAGAAACATTTCGCTGGTCTCCTGTATTTCTTTTCTTTTAAATTAGCCACTGGCAGCTCAATAACTTGAGATGGTCTGGCAATACATCATTAAAAATGAAGTGACTTTCTTTAGGCTCAAAAACAAGTAATTCAACTTCTTGCAAACTGAGGATTTCCTTTTCTCCCTTGCTTAGAGTTACACTGGTTTCCTGATTTTCATGGTTATAACAGTAAGTTAAAGAAAGTTCTGTCCTTTCTTTCCTAGCAGGCATCTTTATGTAAAAATAAATGTGCATCCAACCATAGCAGTAAAAAATAGGTCTATATCTAAAAGTGCCCATTTTTAGAATTAGCACACTTTAGTGTGCTGCTTCAGACAAGAAATGCTTTGTATTAGAAAAAAAATGGAGTACTCTAAACACTGTGCAACTCCTGATAACTCTCAGTCCTTCTGGGACAAGGAAGGCTTTACCTTGACATCCAAAATATAAACAAACATTTCATGTACAAACTTTCTTGGAAGCGTAATACACTCCAAACCAAACGTTCTTGTGTTGTCAAGACTCCAGATCGACCTAAAGGGCCCAATGTGTGAACTATAGACTGTTGATAACTTAAATTTTGTTATGCTCACTAGAATTAGGAAAGGGTTCCTTAAGCTAGGGTCAAAACTTCTCTTATGGGAATCAAAGCAAGAAGTCATTTCACAGCTTTAATTTGCACTGAAAACAGATGTGGATTGGATTCAAGACAAGACTGTAAGTCATCATTTTCAGTGTGAGTTAAACATTTACCTCACATTTTGCAGGACTATGTTCAGAATCCAAGTTTAGTTTCACTGTAGACTTTAAAATCCAGTTTACATCAGAAATGGGATTCCTAAGTAAATGGGATTCCTTATGTCATCCCTCAGTGGGATGAGGGTTTATGTAGGGAATGATTAAAGTTGAGAATCAGTAATTCTGCTGAGATTTGGTTTCTTGCTCCAAGAGGAAAAGGGGGATCTTTTAAGTAAGCATAAGTATGTAAGTGCTCCAGATAACCACCAACAGCAGCTGACTTGAAGAATGAAGGTCAGACAGATAATAGTAGACTGCTCTAGAACTAAAGTAAGCAAATAAACATGAATTTTTTTCCCATTAGAACCATCTTTCTATCACCAAGAGAACATATACCTGGTGACAGATAAATAAATGTCATCTCTTTTTCGTGAAAGATGCATCTGGGGAGAATAACACAGAATAACCCAAAAACCTTTGTCTCAAAGAGATTTATCCTCCCAAAAGGGATTGTAACATCTTTCTTCTCTATGAACCATCATTATTACTGAGTTATATGGGCCACACTGGTCTTGCAATGGCATTTGAGTGTTACTCCAGGGTCAATGTAATACACCAGTATGCAGTAAAAACGACAATATGATATATTAGTTTTATTATCTGTTATAACAACTTGTCCCACTATAATCTCATTATATTATGATGTAACTTCCCAGTGGATTCTCACATTCACTTAAGGATCTCTAAATCAAAATGCAAGTGCTTGTAGCATCTGGAAGGATTTGCATTCAGAGGATATGAAACTCTCAGTTAGGAGTCAAAAAATACTCTTTAAAATACAGTGTTGTTTAGATAAATAAGGTTCATTTTCATGGCATTGCAGCTACGTAGTTCCTGAGACATGCCAAGGACTCCAGGTTTCTCAAAGGAACAGTCATCAACCTCCCTGCCTGGGTGGAATTGCTGGGAAAGATCAATTCCTCTGTCCATATCATATCCAACTTTTTCCATTTTAGACCTAAATCCTCACTGATGCTTTGCTTGTCTCTGCCACTGAAGTCAGTGAATCTTGAAAAATGCCTAAAATATGAATGAGATCAGGCCACTAGAACACACATGGAAACCAATGAAAGAAACACAATCCTAGACAATAATTGATTTATATATATGATTTCATCATGCCCTGATGTGAATGGATATCAAGAAAACAAAAAGCTGCCCACATCTCACAACATAAAAAAAACTAAATAGCAGAGCCCTTCCGAAATCGTTTTTATTTCAGCAAAAAGTAGATCACACTCTGCTGTTCTCACTGCGGCCTAAAAATAGATTTCTTTCAGGGAACATCTTTTCAATGCAAATATGTAAGCAGGGGGGGAAAAAATACCAGTGAAAAGAAAAGGAGCAGACACTTCAGAAAGGTTTCAAAACCTAACAAGCGGCCACCTCCCTCCAGAGCAGCTGCTGCCTCCATACTCTTTGTACATCACATTATAATAAAGCATATGGTGGTGAGAGCTGGCAACCAGCACTTCCTTCCCTGCACTGTTTCAGCTCAAAATCCCCACGCCAAACCCATCCTCCTCGCAGATTGTTCTGGACAACCCTTTGCAGGAGCTGCTGCCTTTGAAACTTCCTGCTGGGCCCGTTATCTAAATTTATTTCTGGCCGAATTCCGTCCGTGGCGCCCGGAAAACAATTCCGAGGGCAGCCCAAAGGGTTTGTTTGGAATAATTAAGTAGGAATGACTTCATTGGCTCCTCGGAGGATGAAAAGCCTTTGACAACAGAGGAGGAAAACTGAGCTTTGGCAGTGAGGACTCAGTCGATTGTGACGTTTTCAGGAGCTCAGTGAAGGACCTCCTTCAAGGCACGAATCAGCTACAAACTCTACCATCTTCTACCAGGAAGAGACTGATCCAGTGTCTTCCTCCAATCGTGATTTTCCCCTGATCCTTGCAAAATTTTTTTTCCAAGTGTTTCTTCCGAGCCTTTGTGTTATTCGACAGCAACGTTTCGATGGCGAGCAAATACTCGCGTGTGAGAGAAACCGCGGACAGATGTTTAAATAAGAGTTGTTCCAACCACCAGACCAAAATAGGTTTCTAGGTCAAAGTACAGCTGCCTTACTGAGGCTTAAAAACACCAATCCAAAGCCAGTATTGACCTGACAGTGAATTTGGATTACAAAGGGAATTTTCAGAATTATTTCGCTGAAAAATAATTGACTAATAAACGAGTTTTAAGAAGGAAGAAAGTTAAAACTGCGGGTGTAATTTATAGAGCACTTCAATATTGAAAATTAGATTAGGAAATTATAGTGCTTTCATTTTTACCATAAGTCTTCTAAACCTCATTTTCTCATTGCCCCTTCTGACATGGAAAGAGAGGACTTTGCAAGAAGATCCGAGCAGTCTTTCCAAATTAAAATGTTAGGATTTCACATATTTTCTAAGTCTTAATTTGGTTTTTTGTAATTCTCCTGTGTTCTACAGATTGAACTACTCCTTTAGAATAATGATGATTGTAAATATACCAATTTATTAAGATAAAAAATGAGCTTTGCTAGAGTATCATACCCCTACTAGGTGTTCTATTAGAGCTCAGAACCACAACAGACAAATAGACAGACGAAAACAAAGATTTTCAAAATTAAATTGCAAAAGATTTCCACTCCATAATCTATTCACTCAAACAGAAGAGAAAATAGAATTAAGTACATATTTAAACATGATGTATTTAAAACGTAAAATAACCAAGAGGGTTGAATGCTGTTCAATCAATGTGATATTTTTAATTCCTAGCACTGTGAAAAGAACTACTGAAAAACTGTGATACTATCAAATTCATTACATAATTTGAACCAATGGTTTAATGTAAGACATCTAGAGCAAGATAAAAACATACAGCATTTGTAATCAAATATTTCAGCTTTTAGTAGATACAGGTTTCCTTAACTGACTTCAAGGTAAACCAAGACAGATTTAAAAATTACTGGTTATTTTGGAGGAAAGCTTCAGAATTAAAGGAGTTCTTTTTAGCCAAGGATTAAGAAAACTTTGCTTGGTTCAATAAAGTTTCCAGTTACAAAATGGGAAAAGGTTTCAAAAGATGTGTTGGCAATAAGAACACAATAATTCCAGCCATCAGCTGGTCTAGTTTCATTTAGAATTTCCCTGGGATTCTGGAGCCAGAGAAATGGTTTAACCCCAGCTGGCAACCAAGTATCACACAGTTTGTTGTTCACTACCCCTTCCCCCTCTGGTGGGATAGGGAGGAAAATTGGCAAAAGCCATGGATTTTGATAAGAACAGTTTCACTACAAACACCTGGCATCAGCTGTGCCCCATTAAAATGCTACGAATTTATTTCCATAAAGTCCCCAGGAATAAAAATTAGTCTCTATATCTGTGCAGATTCTGATCTTTGCAACCCTTGAGGACAGATCTTAAATAATATTTTTGACCTGACTGATGGGGAAGATCACAGTTTGTCCTTGGACTGGTTGGAATTTTGAGTGTCTTCCTGTTACTGCTTAAGAAGTTGCCTCTGGTTCATACAGAGCACAGAGAGGAACTTTCTTTCTGACAACATACGTGCCATTTCACAGCTCAGAATCATCACTGCAAAGTACAATGCTGTCGAAATTCAGTTAAAGTCAAGAGTCACTTTGAATTGGGGTCAGCATAAGGAAAGAACAGTTAACAACTTGGAGCTGGTTGTGTAATCACTGTGGCACCAGAAGACTCTGGTGCATGACTTTACATTCTGTCCTCAGCTCACTCACTGCACTTAAAGCCCAACACTTAAAAGTTTAAAGGTTTGATGGTTTTTCTTATTCTTTTGCACACCACTGGGTAGACTGATGTAGGTGTTCCCATTCACTTTTATGCCTTTCATCAGAAAGTAAATTTATCTCCAAATTTACTAAATTTTACTAAATTTGCCGGCAGAGGATTAAAAATATTTATACATTTTACTGATACTGGTCTCTTCCTTTACTTCATTTCAATCTCAAGCAAAGGACTTCAATTCCAAAGAACTGGAGGTCCACATCCCTTAAGGATAACAGGCTTCTAAATTCCTGGCTTCGACCAGTTTGCACCATTTTTGGGGGGTCCAATGATGGCACATTTATAATTACAAAGGTCTATTGTACAAACATTTGGAATTTGGTTCTAAACCAGTCAACAAAATCATCTGGGAACCCTTTAACAGGTGCTGTACATGCTGTAGTAACTGAGACTGGACATATTTTCTAAATATAACAGGTTTTTTTTCACATGGTACATAATGATACAGTGCTGCACAGAAGCCAGAAAAATATTGTAGGGTGGCATTTGATATGTTTTTGGAAATGCTAATACAGTTCAACTAAAACAAAACATTTTAGGCTTTGATTGTGAAGAGCTTCTTACAGACTTGTCAGGGGAAAAAAAAAAAGACAATGTTCACCTCTAATGGTGCCACATATTTTCAGACAGGTGGAATCAAAAAGAAGGTGATGGTAAAAGGAAATGTGGGGTTAGTTAATTCCCCCTGTATTATCAAGCCTTTTCCTTTTTTTATATATGCTTCCTGCATGATTTAGACACTTAAACATCACTGTCACAGGCAGGAGGACAAAAGGTGTTTGAATTGACAATTCAAACAGGATTAAGAGAAAAAAAAATGGCTTTACACAGATGTGTGTCAGTAATCAATCACATCAGCAGTAGACCCTAGCATAAAACAGGAGTAAAACAAAGGAGAATGTAGAGAGGTGAATAATAAATAGATACATAAATAAATAAATGGTTGAAATTTCACCAGTGTTATCCTGTATTCATGTGTCTCCCACGTTTCTGTTCTGGAAATACGTCAAAAGGGGATATAGCAGCTAATTCCTTTTGCTTCCCATCACCCAAAAAACCCTAATATCCACAGCAGCTCCATTTCTGGGGAAAATGTGCATCATTTAAGTCACCTCGAGTTCTCACTATTTACTGCAGGCACCAGGAGCCACCATCACAAGCCCACCAAACCCAAGGCAATTTACTCCAAATGCTGACTGACAGGCATTGATTTGTTAACTCCTTCCACATCTAGACAACCTACAATGAAAACACAGTGAAAGGCTCACAGGAGATGTAAAATCTGAAGGCTGGGATCAAAAATGTCACCAACAAAATCGTTTAATAATGAGGTTATACATTTGTGAGTTGTTAATCTTGAGCTCATGAGCTGCCTTCTCTGTACATGAGCAGCCCCCCTGATATTCCATGTGGAATATCCCTCATGGTTATCAACAACCATTTAACTACCAGATCTGCCCAAACTTCCCCAGAAAATGGCAACAGGAATTCTTGACTCATTTCTGTATTGGGTGTAAGAAAGAGTATATTTGTTCAGTAGCTGGAACAATGGAATTATCCAGGTACAACTGGTGTAATTAGATCTACCACAACAATTGGGGGATATTCAAAGGCTTCCTGTATCAGATTAGCTGCGATGCAGGATAATTATTTCATTTTTAGGAGGATAATTATGGAATGTTTTTTCCTAAAATCTGAAGATAGACCCGAAAATGATGCAACAACATAAGTAACAAAACAACTGTGGTATCACAGTTGAGGTAGATATAAATTTAGTCAGATATAACTTTATCTAAAAGCAGTGTATTTCAGCATCTTTCCTGCAACACCAGCAAGGCAATAATCCCATAAAATGGGGGCAGCTGTAATTATGCAATGTATCAGTGTGACATTTCCCATCAACACAGCAAAGCTGAGAGAGCAGTGATGTGGCTCAGTGACTATGGACTCCTGCTTGTTTCAGCTCAAATAACGGGAACAAGGGAAAAAAAATGATGCCACCCATAAATTCCCCCCAGAGTGATCCTGAAGGAAGGTGAAATCAGGCGTGAAGAACAGACTGAAAGGCTGGTGAGGCAGTCCCTGCTCCCTCTCTCGTTGACTCTCACCTATTTTTACACATTCAAAGAGAGTTTATACTTTGCCCTTAATTTTAATAGCAAATAATTAAATTGCCCTTTTCACTTGAGGGATAAATTTACCTCTGATGCATTAAAAAAAAAAATACTACTGCAAACATGCAAATTCTTTCCTCTTCTCACTAGTTACAGCTAAAGATGGACATGTTAGTTTTGTACTAACATACGAATATGTATGTTAGCATTTTTTAATATTTTTAAAAAATTAGAGTCATGCTCAGAGGAGGGAGACTCCACAACTTCTACAGGCAACTTGTGCCAGTGTTTGACCACCCTGAGCACTAATTAAAGCAAAAACTGCTATTTCCTTCTATGTCACAGCCAGAGAAAAAGAGGGGTAGTTACAGCAGAAGTAGTTAATGAAGCTAAAATTGGCTACATTTATCCATGTAATTAATCTAATTTGGACCAGAGTAAGGCTTTGGGATTTCAGGTTATGACAAAAATAATAATAACACCTTTTCCTAAGGTCCTGCACATGTAATTCAACAGTAGTTATTCTAAGGAACCAAAGAGTGACAGAGGTGTTACATTTGTACCTTGCAGTTCATTAATGACTCTGTAACCTAAAGATGTCACAGGAGTTATTCTTTTTCATCTCCTAACCCATTCTGGTTCTCTAATTTGATTTTTTTTTTCCTTTTAAAATAAATAATCTATATTTCAAGGCTGAAATAATTAAAATAAAAGATCGGAAGTCTTTTAATTTAAAAAAATAAAAATAATTTTGAAAACAATGTCTCCATTCCAAATGACAATAATTCATGGCTTAATTTAACCAGAGGTACATTAATACACCACATCACAGTTCAGAGAATGAACTCTGCCTTGTTATGACACTACTAATTAATCATAGTTATGATTAGGATACTCCAACATTAGTGTTTCTACATGAGATTAAACTGAATTTTACTGACACAGATTTTTCCCCACATTTTCCCCAGAAGAGTCTTGGTATATTTATTATACTATAAGATGTTATTCATCTGTATTTGGGGACCTTCCTATTGTTATTGATCAAAACCATTTATATGTTCCCTTAAAACGTGCCATTTAATGACAATCTGGCTCTAAATTTGGAAAATTACGTATCCCATTTCCAAATTTGGACATTAAAAATCTGCACTCTTGTCCTTTTGTACAGCCACAGGGAACTGGCAATTGTGAGATTTATTCTAGTGCCATTCCAGCTTTGTTTAAGTGCAGCACAAACTGTTGACAAGTAACCTATATAATCAAAATAATTAGCCACAGCAATTGTTATTAACTTACTTTAATTAACAATCAATTTACTTTAAATATAGTCTAAGTGCAAGGTTTCAGTTCAAGTTAGCTATAAAGAGAGCAAGAGCATGTTTCTCCCCTATTGCCAATATTGCCAGAACACAAACAAGAGAGACAAATACACAATTTCTGAACCAAATTGGTTAAAATCAAGAGCAGACTAATGGATTTTATAAATTTCCAATACTTTGTTCCATATATTTTGCAAGCACTTGCTGTATTGTCCTGCACAACAAACAAGCTGAACATTTTTCACTAAGTGCAAAAGAGAAATTGCACTTAATGGCAGAACTGTAATTGGTACCTCCATAATGACAACCAGCAGCTGCTACCTCAGTTCAGATCCATTAAACTGAGGTTTTTACTGGTGTTAGACTGGCTTTGGGAGTGCTGCAGACAGAGAAAACAGAGACAGGAGACAAACTGCACAGTGTGGAGCTGAGCAGGTAGTGAAAATTCAGTTTCAAGGTGACATCTGCAGTTTAAAAAATGTATTTCCAAACTAGAACCAATCCTAGGGATTTCCGTGGGGTCTGCCAACATTAAAAGCATCAATGCAACCAATATTTTAGGGTTGAAACCTCATCTTTTAGATTTATGGAGATAGAGATACATTTTCTTCAGTTGTAGCAGTGATCTAAGTAGCAACTGTCCATTTGGAAAATGCCCTTTTAGCCACTCTGCTACATATTTTAGTAATTTATTGACAGTTTTCCCCCTTGCATCTTAAGCCTTTCTCTCACTGAGGCTGCCTATGAAAACCTCATTTAACATTTCTGAATGTATAATCAACAAAACTACTCACTCTTTATTAACTATTTAACTCTCTTCATAGAAATAATCACATTTTTAAAAACATCTCCACTATTAGTCTGAAATGCATCTCATGCCTGCTTTTAACTAGCCATTGTGCAGGAATTTCAGCCACAAAGGTGTGAAACACCTGTATCCACATGTACCAACTCTCATTTCAATTTGCTTTACCTTTTCTATGCTTATTAACTAATCAGAACTGGAAAAAACAACCAGCCAACCAAGCCCTCTCTCCCCCTCAAAATCTATTAAATACACTTCAGATGAGAAAAATAAGTTTCTAGAAACACCAAATTAAAGCTGAAAAGTCCAAACTCAAATTATTGGTCTTAATAGTCACTGCATTTCTGGTTGCACCAGAGTTACAATTTGTACAGTTTAAGGAGCTAAGTTTAGTAAGTGCAGAGCAAATCTAGCCCCATGAAAAAGGAAGTTTTTTTCACTTGACTGAATCTACTGATTATAGCCCATCATAATTATAGATCTCCTCTGTTAATAGGACTCATTTCCAGAGCAAGGAAAAGGGTTCTTCAAACATCCATCTCCAAACGAGTCTGAAAACACCGAGAGCAGATATTTCACAGATCACACAAAATGTACTCCTCTTTCCTAGCACATATCAGCTGAAGCTATTTTTATATTGGTTTTGGTGAGTTAGATGTTGGGTTTTGGGGAGGCAAATGGATGAGCTCAAGTGAATATGTTATAGTGATGTTTATCTACTATTTTCTTGGAGGGATTTTTTTTGCATGATTGGTGGGATAATGTTTGAGATGCATTATAAATTCAGTCCTCTGGCCAGTCCCTCTCCTTGTCAGGACACTGAGAATGATGCCTTTGCTGGGCAGAACAGCAGACTGAAACTGCAGCCAATTTTTGCCTGATTACTCATTCAGGAGGAAATGGGGCAGGAATGATGGAAAGCTTGAACATCCTGTCCTTCTTTATAGCAAAATTCTCCCAGAAAATCTTGTCTTTCACCTTTTCCAAATATATAGCCCCTACAAAACCAGCACTGACAACATTTCTTCTTCGGAGTGAAGCAACTTTTAAAGTAGCTGAACTCTCTGCCCACTTGAATAAGTGGAAGCAACAGAAAAACAACAGTGGCATAAGAAATCTGCAGTGGAACTGTTTAACATGCTCAATACTTTCATTTGGTACTGTGACCAACTTGGTACCATGACATCTTCTGACACTCACCCATAATTTCAGAAGGGTAAGATGTCCCAATGTCTCCATAAGGATTCACCAGTAGCCAGCCATACTCTGCTGCTCTGGGTTTGCACTCACATATGTGAGAAAGGTTCACAGAATTACTTATTAAAGGTTTCCTAAATTTTCATAACTTCTGGAAGCTTAGTTTTTCCATTTCCAGCAGGTGTCTGCCAAAGCATGCCAGTCATTTCTTCAGGGATGATAAGGAACTGGATGGCTTTGACTGAGTAAAAATGCCCTAGCAGCCTTTCCTTAGAAAACTCTTTTTCCTCTGCTAGACTCCAGCTGGGAAAAGGATTTTTTGGAGCAGATGCCTTTTGGCTTCTCTCTGTCAAAGTCATCTGCACCCAAGAAATCAGATCCATCAGAAGTCCTGTGCCTTGGAGAAGCCAGTGCCCTTCACAGCTTGCTCAGAATCAGGGGGGAACAGTTCTTCAGAATCCCACCCATTCTTGAGGATTTCTCTGGCTCGTTTGGAACCATCTCTAAAAGCAGAAAGGCCATGATTTTTGGACTTCTTCCCACACTGACTTGTAAATAACACAGAAATATGATTGACTGGAACCCAGAGGAGCCAAGAGCTTCACACACAAGAGAAGGAAACTGGAAGCTTGACAGAAAAATTAATAGTGGGGTCTACCTGCAGAACACAGCAGGAACTAGAGTTTGAAGCAGAGTTTTTTACTTCCCATATATTTAATACCAACTTTCTAGTACTACCTGTGACCCAAAAGAAACATAGTACTTAACTTACACTAACAGAAGGGTAATAAATCTTATTAAGTACAATTTCATTCTCAAAGAATAGCAGTGAACAAGTCAACTCGTTCAAGTCTGCAAAGTAACTCCTGCCATTTACTGCTCTGAGATGAGCACAGTGTTTTCTGTCATAAACTGTGTTGCTGATTAGTTTTATTTCAGGCATTGTACCAGTCGAGGTTTTCTGGTGGCTTGTTGTTGTTTGGGTTTTTTTTCCCCAGAGGAATAAACCACATTGGAGTTCTGAGAGTAGTAAGAAAACATACTAAAACTATACACTGTGTAAAATATAGATTTATGTAACATAAATATGAAAGGAAATGAATGTCATATTTCATTAGGAGGTGATTCAGTCACCACATTGATTTCTAATAAGCCAGTTGGTGTATGTTTGATTATAAAACCACTAGAGTTTTCTATAAAATTGGTATTAAATTACCATATTTGAAGGTATTATCTTCCTGTTCCTGATGATCAAGAGCACAAAGAAAACCTGCATTAAAACAAATGTGCCTGAAGTAATTGGTTTACACCAATTCACGTAAAACAAAAACTCTCATTAGGAAAAATGCTCCCTGAGAATATCCCCTAAAAAGTGTTAACACTACATCCTAACCAGCACATCCATCAGCTCCACGGTGTGATGACTTTATCTTGGTAGGGTATCAGAGGCATGACAAGAAGTACATATTAAAATTATTCATTGTCAATGCATTCTATTAAAAAGAAAGAGGGGTCCTAAAACTCATCAGGCAATAAGAAGCAATATTTATAAATCTGGATCAAAACACTGTGGAGTACCTTGCAGGAAACACTCACTGTTAAAACCTGAACTCATCAACAGGTGTATTTGGAAATAGCTGGAAGTAATTCTCCATATGTAAATCACCTTATACCAGGACAAGATGAGTAGAAAATAAGAACATGAGCATAAGAGAAATAACATAAAAGAAAACCCTCTGCAAGGTAATAAGAAAAAAATATTTGTTTCATCATAAGTTAAAAATCTAATTTACTCATTTTCATACAAGCAAACACGAAAAAAAAATCTAATGTATGAAATGATATTATGGTAACAAAAAGCTTCCAAGGGACTGTCAGTCCTGTTTATAATCTTGCAGTGATTATTTATTCCAGCAGGAATAAAAGGAGTCTGCTATTACCAAACTCCAAAGGCAAAGAAGGTCAGTATGAAGGAGGGGTTTATTACCTTGTTTTCTGTCACATGAAGAAAGAAAATAAAGATATTTAATCTAACTTGATCGTAAACTTTCAGGTAGGATGCGAATGATCTTTCATGATACACTGCAGGATTATCTTATCTATCCCTCTTTTCTCTCTTCCCATATCCATTTGTTGCTGAGACAGGACAGTCACCCCTTTCTCTGACAGGAAAGTTGACTGGGAACAAGGGAAGAAAGTTGGCCAGAGCTTCAAACCTGCTGCCCAGTTCATTCATAATTACAGGTTGCTGGATAATGGGAGATCCAGTGAAAGGATGAGCTCTGTCTGAGCACATTTCTCTCACCTCTTCTACCTATAAAACTCCTGCCACCCTGCAGGTAAACCCCCAGCAGCAGATGTATGGGATGGCCCTGCTCCCATCCCTGCTCCCTAATCCCCCTCTGCTCAGGCAAATCCAGGACCTTTCTGGGCAGCTGACTCCATTTGACCTCACAACTCCCAGGAAAGGAGACTTTACTTAAAACCAGCTTTTTGCTGGCAGGGCAAAGGCCCCGTGCCCTGATGGCAGAGAGCACACGACTGGGATAACAACACATCCCAGGCAAATCTTTCTTAAACACAGTCATTTCAATTATTAAGCCAGTGGCTAATTTAGTGAGAAAAGCTGTATTTGTACCTCTCATTCTACAGAACTCCAATGGCAAGTGATGTGTGAAGATCATTACTCTCTGCTAATTGCCACTCCTAGAAACACAATCCATTGTCCCTGATAATTATTATTTACACAGTAAATAATATGGACACTATAGGTTGGGTTTCTTCTGCCTAAGTTATTCTGAGAAAATGCTTACCAAGTGCTTTATAAAAACTTTTAAAGAATATGTTGTTGAGGATTTTTTTTTGTGATGACTGTCTGGCTTATATATAGAAAGATGCTTTTGCCTGCATTTTTTGTTCCCATCTATAATTTATAGCTACATTATACAGTTGTATAACATTGGGAACATACAAAAAAAAAAGGAGATAAAGATATAAATTTACATATGATGGGAATAATTTTGCCTGTGAAATAAAACCTCTTACAAAACATGCAGATCTTTAGAAATCAGTTCAATCAATTTTCAATTAAATCAAAGACGTTTTTCATTTTAAATGGCTCAGCAACATTTTGCTGGAGATTCAGAAACAGTGCAGACAATATTTTAATGCCATCACCTGAGCCCTTCAAAAATAAGAGCATAGACAATTTTCACAAATTTCCAGTACCAAATTAATGTGCTGAAAGCCAATAAAAGACTTAAAGTATTATCCACAAGTCCTTGACTCGCAGGACACCCTTACTGACCCAAATCCATCCCTGCTGGGCTGGAAGGTTCCCCTTTGAAAATCGTGAATTTGACTCTCTTCAAAGTAGATTTTCCTCTGTGTTTCTCCTGGTATTGTATATTTAGTTACTTACTGTACCCCCAAGACTGCAGAACCCAAATTGTAAAACCTGGAGCAGAGGTTCATGAGTTTATACAAACTCCTGTATTCTTTTTCAGACAGTGAAGAAATTAGTCATCTTTGAATTCCTTCACTAGCTCATCAGTCTCCTCCTCTCAGCACATTTTTTCTGTGAATTTTTCTAGATGGTTTTAATTACTCAAGAAGTAAAAGATTTTGCCATTCCAAACATATTCCACAGTGTCAGCACAGAAAGCTGATTCAAACCCCTTCCCCCTTCTTCTTGCCACCCTCATCCAAAGCCAGGTGACACCAAAAACAAGCTGGTCCAGTGTCACTGCAAGGGCCAAGCTGAAAAAATTCATTCCACATATGTTTCTTACTGTTCACTGATTTCCAGTGAACAGTAAGTAAGGATAACACATTCCACAGATCTACCCTTACATAAAACAGCTGTCAAACAGCACTTCTCCTCCTTCCCATCCTTAAAACACAGATTGCTGACATCTCCACACATTATCTAAAGGTAGAATTTATTTTTGAGCATTGCCTGAGGAAAGAAAGCAGAAGTAAAAGAAGTTATGAGGGATGGTCACTGCTCTCAGGTTGTCACCAAAATTCCCTCAAGCCCTGCCATACCAAAACCACCACTGCAAAGTTCCCTGTGGACAAAGCTGGGATCCCTGTGGAGAAAACACAGTGCAGTAAAACAAGGAAAACCACAAAGCTGGAAAGGGGGAGAAACTGTGAAGAACACGTGCAAACTCTGCTGCTGCCAAGTGAGAATCAGCTCTTCTCCTCACTTGCCAGTTTTCCCATTTTTCCCCCTCCATGTGCCCTCACTGCAACAGTTTTCCAGAGTTCTCATTCCTTCTTCTGCTGCCTCTTCATGCCCAAAGCTGCCCTGCTCTCTCATGGCCCCTTGTCTGCCTGATAAATGACTGATCTTCACAGACTTTAAGGCAGCAACTGGGACTGCCACTTGTGTTTGTGCCTTGATGTTAATGGTAGGGAACTGCAGGAGGAATAAAACAGGATTTAGGCCAGGCCATTGACTCAGTTGTCATTTAATTTTATCATAAATTAAAGCTTTCCTCAATCTATACTTATTAATTTTTCTATCCCCGTTTCTGTCCTCACATTTTGTGTGTTTTTGGTGATGGGTTTTTCTAAGAATCTGTTTTTACTCCAAACACTGTTAACAATGTGAACTAAGCTGGATAAAATAAGAGACTACCTGAACCTTCAAGTGCAGCAAAAATAAATGGTCAAGTTATGGGTATTTTAACACAAGAAACAAAGAGCTTGCGAGTTGCTTTTAAGAAAACCATACCTGAGAGTAAAATTATCTTCCCAGTTTCATATGCCAAAGTAACTAAAAGTGTAGTTTGGAAGTCAAAAGCTGTTTTCTCATGCTTCTCTTTTGAATAAGGAGAATTCTAGGGATATGCAATAGCAGTTTCATTTAACAGGGATGTCTTTGGCAGGTAAAGCTACAATAAAGCACAGGCTCTGCTTCTGTATATGACTTATAAATACTCTATTTTCTGTTGGTATGTGTGGCATCATCTGGTCTATTGGGTTTTCAGCTCTGTTAAAATGAAATAAACAATCTTTCCTAAACAGTTGTGGTCTCCTTCCTTTCTATTTGGAAAACAAGGCTTCATATGCAAACAGAGACAAACAAATAAATGTATATAGACAGAACAAAGGAAAGGTCTGTGCTCTGTCAGACAAGAATTAGGGAGCAGCTACTGTTCAAAAGATGGCATTTCAATCCTCCTTTCCATGAGTAATAACTTTATACATTAATGGGGGGAACTGTTCAGAATATCCATAAACATACCTACTACTACTCAAGTTTTAAAATTATTTGGTAGGAAACTTCCAAATATCCATATCCCCCCCCAAAACAACTCCAAAGTTGTCTTTAAGAAGGTCTTACTGTATTGATAGTGTTGAAATTATGAAAGGTGAAAGGTAAAACAGTAAGTTTCTCTTGCTTAAATAATATATCTGTATATATATATATTATTCTTGAGACAATTTTTTCGTCTGATTAAACAAATTATAAAAAATGTCAAGATTAATCCAAGTATTTGATAAATAAAATTCAGACTTTGATTTAAAAAAAAAAAAATCTCTAAGAAAGAAGTATATTTTGCACTTGAAATATCTGTGGAAAGGTTGTTCCTTACAGGAACATTGTGTCTCTCAACAATCCCGATAGTTGTACTTCTTTTGGATGCAAATATTCCTCCCAAATGAAAGGAGCCCTTCACCTGCTACTCCATCCGTGTTCTCAACACCAACAAGAGATTTGAATCTACTCCTGCAAAGCAGCTGTTGTGTTAAATCTTATTTTTCATTACTTTCAACATTTTACTTTTGCAGAATTTTTGTAATTTTTTTCTTGGGAGTTTCCACATATTCTGGGTTCACAGCCTGCTCTGCCAGCCTCCCTTCATCTCTTTTCTCAAAGTAACAGGCAGTGTGTTCACCCCAGCATTCTGCATCAGACAATCAGTCAAAAGAACGACATATAATAATAATAATATTAATATAATAATAATATTATTATAAAAATAAAATTCTGTGCCAAAATCCCTTGAACTGCTTTCTGTACAAAGCAGTTAGAATTTTTTTTTTCACTTATTTTAGTAAGATTATTCACTATATATTCAGGCACCAGCCATTACCCAAAAGAAGGTGGTGAATTGACACCTTCCTTTCTCCCAGTAAATCCCAGTGGCTGTGGCTGTGCTGCAGATCCATCATCCCTGTTCCACGTGGTAGGAACATGGTTGGAATTTGCTTGCAGCAACCTTGGTAACTTCACTATCTTTTAGATGGATGTTCTAGTGTTGTATGGAGGTGTTGTTCTGCATATAAAACACTGTTCTGGCCGCAGTAAAGTTGCCTACAATTTATTTTATTTTATTTTTCCTCATTCTCCCTGTCTGGTTTTATCCAGCAGAGGCCTTTTTGTTCCAGGAGTTTTCCCGGGTCACATTCATAACTTGACTAAGATTTACTAACCTATAGACTAACATATGTTAGCTTCATTCCCTAAGGTGGCAGCAGCTGTGGAAGGGAGGGAATGTTTGGCCCTTTCCTGTGACATCTCTCCCTTGGAGACCCTCAGGTAAAGGTTTGCCACCACCCTGTGCAAGTGCAGTAAATGGTGCTCCAGATCCACTGAAAAAAACCAGTCCTGCTGCAGATCCAGAGATCCACCTAATACAGGAATAAGTAGCTTTTAGTCTCCCTGTGCACCCATCAAGTACCAAATGAAATGCCTGTGTTAGTTCCTAATAATAACAGGCTCAGCTGGGACTTTTTCACGGGTGCTGAAGATCACTCAGCGAAATACTAATTGTGATGTCTTCTTAATAAGAACACATTATACCCACCCAATGCCCTAGGACAGCTTCCAGGAAATTAAAAGAAGAAATACCTTCCTAATTAAAACTGAAATTATGCAAGGAAGAGCTCCACAGAAAAGTTCAAATCAATAGTTTTGGTGTTTGGAGTCCCTATTTCATTACTGCTCTATGATATCCAAGATCAATGTGCTTCTGCTCTGAGTGCAATCAAAGTATTCCCAGAATGCAAATTTTTGCTCCCAGAGTAAGAGACGCTTCACAGCCCTCATCATAGCTCACATGCAAAAATATATGAAGTCTAATTTTATTTCATGTGGGACAGCTATCCAAAACATGAATGCTGAAAAGGTTTTTGTAGAACAGCTTCACATAAACAGCATTAAAACAGCATTAAAGCGGCATTAAAGTTGCTCTGAAGTTAATGGAATGCAAAATCAGCTCACTCAGCAACTTAATCTTGGAATGCATTAAAAAGAGCTATATTTAATGATGCTATTGTTCAGTTGGAATAATTTGTGTTTAATTTCTCAGGGAAATTCGAATCTTTTATCCCGAGCACTGATATTATTTTCTTTTTATGCTTTTATCAATGGTTCAATTGCCCCTTAATCAAAAGACAATGCAAGAGGGAATATTTCTCATTCAGCAGAGCATCTTGGCTAATTTTATGGCCCCATATGTGATCCCTCTGAACAGAAGTTCACACAAAGCACAATTTACAGCGTAGGCATAACCAGATAGCCAAAAATAGAATATGCAAAACTCAGTCTGAGCGACACAACTCTTACATGCCCTTTGGGTTGGAGCTGATATTCACAATTTGATTAAACATGCTCTAAGAATGAGCACACAGGGATGTATTTGGTATTAGCAGCTAGAGAAATAATTCTGTGGACTTCATCCTGGAAACAACTCCCCCAGGTGATTTTTACTGCATTTATTTATGATTTAAAATGGGCTATGGAACAATACTTTGTATCCTAAAGTTCAACTTGAGTTTGCTCTAGACAAGGAATAAAATGAACTCCTCTGTCACTGGAGCTGTGGTTCTGGGGGGGGACATACCACAAGGCTTTATCTTATGGTGCTGTGTAATAGCTAAAAATCACCATTAATTTTACACAGCTAACCTCAAGCAGTTAGCTGCTGAAGATCTGATCTGCATCCAGAAAAAAATGTGATTTTCAGAGGGTTTCACCCATTTATCAGTTTCACAGATCAGTCTCTGTGCATATTTTAAAAAGTACTGAGATGGTGAAATATTGACTCTTTTTAATATGCACACAGAGCTGATTTCAAAAAGAAGCAATGAAGACAAGTCAGAGTGAAAAAAAAAATAATTCAAAATTACATTAAGACCATTTTAGAACTACTATTGACCAGAAATTTTTCAGTTAAATGAAATTATTACCACAAGAAAAATGACAGAATATTAAACTTAAGGTTACAGAGGCATGACTGGAAAGCCTGATGCCTCCTCACTCAGAAACCTACATCTGTTCCAGGATTCAGAGAAGGTGAACTGGTGTGTGACTGGTGTCACCACTGTAGCAGTTATCCTAACACAAATTTAGATAGGTACCTGTTATCCTTCATCCCAAATTCATCTCTGTTACCTTGTGTTAATCCCAGCCTGTGTACTGTACACTTATCCTGGCCAAACAATCCTCAAGAGCATTCATTTCAGAAATACCTTTGCTACAAACACACTTTGCACGTCTGTGTGAGATTTCTCTAAACATTTTTCTTCCCAGTGTGGATTATTATTAATATCCAGATATTTACATAGCAAGATTTAAAGGCAATGTGTGCTCCAGCACTCAGCACTATTTGTTTTCTGTGACAGTATTTTAAAAGACTACTTTTAAAACAAACATGAAGTGTATGCAAGACTATATTATGCAGCTCAGCACAGAACAATAAAAAGGACAATACATATATTCATAAATTAAAAAAAAAGTCTACTTGTTCAGCAACATTAAAATCCAGCTTGACCTTTCAAAGAACAAATCTATTGGAATTGCAAAATTTTTCAGCCTCTTAATTAGCTCTGTGCAGAAGAACCTAATGCCACAAGCAAAATGGATATTTCCATTCTGGCCTCCTTTACAGACTGAATTAAATACTTCTGGATGTGACTCACTTGAAACCAGAAGGAACGAAGTTCATTAACCTCACTGATTTAACCAATCCAATTTGTCATATTTGAGAATCAATTGAAAGTTCTCAGACACACAGAAATCATTTTGCACAGGTGAAATCTCAGTAAGAACCAGTTGTGTGAACAAATTTATCTGCACCAAAGCCGAGCCATTCCAATCTAACGACAGCAGGAGATTTTTAAATGTTGCATGGGCTTGTACTTATAAGTAAATCCCTATCCATAAAAAAACCCCAAACCATAAAACATATGGGTTTTGCAGCACCAGTATTTAACACTTCATAATCAACAACAGGAACTAGCACGGCTTGGTAAAAAAACCCTGCACCTCCTTCTGCTGCGTTTTATTTTATTGATTAAAAAAAAAAAAAAAGCCTACTCACCAGAATTTTCGTAGTATAAGCACTGTTGATAGCAATTGCATTAACCAGCAGTTCCATGGTTTTGGCAGGTATGGAATCTGGGTCAGGGATCTCCTTGTAGTGGACATCACCAACGTAGGCTTGGACAACCGTCATGCGGTTGGTCGTCAGCGTGCCGGTTTTGTCGGAGCAGATGGCTGTGGCATTTCCCATCGTTTCACAGGCATCCAAGTGCCTGACCAGGTTGTTGTCCCTCATCATTTTCTAAGGAAAAAAAAACAAAACCTTCAAGATTTTGCTTTGACAGGTTTTTAACATGGGTTATAAAAAGCGCAGGAGAATGGGTTTAGTCTTGCTTGTGAAAACATAAAGCTCCCTAAATTAGAACTTTGATCCAGGCCAATATCCCAGACCCTTACAGACAACCAAGCTGTGATTATCCTTGAGATAATTTTGCCTTGAATAAGCTAAAATGGTTCCATAATTGTTTGCAATATTCTACATTTCAAGAAATAGCTCCAACAGCAAAGATTAGTTAAAGAAAATAAAAATAAAGGCATTTTTCAAACATCATCATTATGGCAAATATTCAACTTTTTCTTAGTAATGCTTGGAATGCCAGGATATTATCTTGCAGCACATGGATGGACTATACATCCAGAAGAAGGGGAAAGGGAAAGGAAAAAGGGGAAAGGGGAAAAAGGGGGGAAAAGGGGAAAAAGGGGAGAAAAGGGGAAAAAGGGGGGAAAAGGGGAAAAAGAGAAAAAAGGGGAAAAAGGGGGAAAAGGGAAAGGGGTGTCAGATGAAGGACATAAGAAGAATGAGAAAATATTTTAAAAGCAGCAACAGTCTTTATTAGCAAACTGTCATCCTCGAGACATGGTTTTTTTCCCCCCTAATAATTATGATATTTGGCTACATAGAAATCAAGATATTCCTTCTTAAAGTTCAGAATTTGTTTACATGCTAAATGGGAATAAACTTTACGTCATCTTCATCTAAGATTGCCAGAATGTTTAAATAAGTCCCATCTGACTAAATTGCTAAAGTAATCCACAAGTCCAGGATTTTAATCCTCTTTAGCTTCCTAACAGAATCATTTACATTGACTTCAAAGAACTGCAACTGCACTTCAGAAAAGTACATGAAAGCTTCAGTGAAACTCTAATTTCTTTGTAAAGTGTTCCTGAAGGCTTCAAATCCTTGTCAAAACTTTGTCCTATTGCACGAGAAAATTTGAATACAAAATTATTCCCTGTCCAAAGACTGGACTGTTCTCAGAGTAAATTCTGCTCAATAAATTCCTTGCTCTTTGCAAGTCAAATAGGTATTTCTACTACCTGATTATCCTGCACTGTGTGGTTTTAAAGAGATCTATTAGAAAACATATGTATTCACATTTTTGTTAGATTCTTTCAATATGAGTTTACTTTAAAACAATTTCACTCTAAACAACATTTTGAGCACATAATTTGCAGGCCAAGTTTCTTCACACCTGATAAAACCTGAGGGCCAACTCAGTGGTGAACTCGAGCAAACAGCATTTTTCTCCCATGATTATTTTTAATGCCTCTTACCTTTACAGAATAAGCCAGAGAAATAGTGACAGCAAGTGGAAGTCCCTCAGGAACAGCAACCACGAGCACAGTAACACCAATAATGAAGAATTTAACAAAATACTGGACGTAGACAGGAGTGCACTCAGGCAACCACTGCTTCTTGTTGACCACAAACGTGTCAATGGCAAAATATAGTACCAAAATTATGACAGTGATAGCAGACATCACCAAACCTGGAAAGAGAAATGATCCATTACTGTAACACAGAACACAATTAAAAACATCAGAAATCAGAAATCTGCATTGGAATTTGATGTGAAATTATTTTCTTATTCTAAGTGACATTTCTCACCAATATTAATAATGATGATAATGATCAAGTCTACAGGAAGAAACATTGTTATAATATAATTACAACAGCATTACAGTCCAGTGCATAAAGAAACACTGAATGCTGCAGAACAGCTGAATCACACTGCATTCATTTTTAAACACTGTCTTACTGCTGCCTTGAAAACTTCCCAGCCAGTCCAGTTCTCCAGGAGTTCCTCTGTCACTTATTTAAGTTTTTTTCAATTTAGTACATTATTTTGCCTGGTAAAATATTTATCTGTCCTTTTAACCTCCACCTTTTACACATTACTAGTCTATCCATATTCAAACACTCACTTTTCTCTTTAATAAATGTGTCTTAGGAGACCTGAGAAAAATAGTCTCCTGTAGTTTATGTTGTTGCATAAAACACTTTAGAAAAGCCCTAGGGATGTATCTGGGTGAACATAAGGGAGCAGTAACAGAGAATTATCCACAGAACAGTTTTCAACTAAGTTTCTTGAAAATGTGATAAATACAGGTGTTTCCAAGGTTTCCCTTTTCCAAGGGACATCCATAAAGTGTGTACTTTTATGAGGAGAGGTTCAAAGGAAGCAGAGACATTACCAAAAATTTCACAGAATTCACAAAAGATCCCAAGCACTTAATATGCTCTCCCAGTGGCACAGACTGCTAGGATAACACTGCTCCTCCACAATTTCGTTCCTGGAGTGCAGTATACAAATAAAAACTCCAGCAGAGCCTCAGCTTTGCCTTGCTGTGATTACTGCTCTCTGACAGGTTTCTGTGAAGCAGTTAAGCCTGCATTTCAGAATAAATTAATTTTTCCCTAATGGGATCACGCAGTAAAAAGGAGAATACTGTGAATTTCATGTCTTGACTGCACTTTAAAAAAATTGGTAAGATGAAGGATGCTAAGGGTGACAGGAAACAGATGAGTCAGGGAGAGCATTATATGCCAGAGGACACAGGAAAATCCATTAAAATATTATACTCATGACAACACACGACATCCCCATAGATTGCCCAATGACAAAGAAAAACCAAAGGAGACAATAATTAATTAATTTAATTCACATTAGTCGCCACATTATGGTTAGAAATCCCTACACAATCACTTTAACTGTGATATTCACGGGCCTGCTGAAATATCAGAGAGAGTGAGAATCAAAGGCAGTGTAGAAAGGTACTTAACCTAAGAAGTTAATAATCATGGGAAACAAAGGAGAGAGCAATATGAAACCAGGCACAGCATTGATTGCATAGCAGAGATGATAACCACAGAATTTGAGTCACACACTGTGCAGGAAAAGAGAATTTGGCATCTTGGGGTTATGTGATCAACTGACCAAAATGAAGTTTAAAAGGAAGGGGAAGGAATATGTGGGGTAGAAATCAGACTGGTGAAGAAGGGTAAGGGAAATAGAGCAGAGGTAAAGTGAGGAAGCTGTTGTAGGACCTCAGCCAAGGATCTGGAGAGAGACCAAAATCTCTTCAATAGCACTAGAAATACAAACCTAAGGAACTCTGTGCCATCACAGAAGATTTCCACTTTCTACCTACATGTTGGAGAAGTGCTGCTTCTAACAGCAGGGACCAGATGGTTCTGGATAAAAGAGTCAACACTTGTGTCATGCTTGGGTAGAAAGCAGGAACATGGATATTAAGGGAGAACAGGATGATTTCAGAATCCGTAAGAGGGAAATTCTGTGTGAGTGATATTTTGAGATTACAGAGATTCTGGAACCATGTACTTCAAAGTTCTAAGGGGAGACAAAATTAAATATGTAATTACTGTGCTTGGGAATATTAACTATGAGCAAAGCTACATTTCATTTTGATTCAAATATTCATTACAATCCAAGTTGCCCAAAGCTTCCGGCTTCTTGACTCTCAAAGCTAATTTTCAGAGGAAGAAAAGTTTGTCAATACCACATAATAACCATAGAACAGTTTTATGAGTGAGCCATTGCAGTAAAAAAGGCCTGTCCCTTTCAAAAAAAATAAAAATTTGCTTTGCAACTCTCAGGTCCCATTAACACAGTGTTTTTTGGTCAGCCCCCCAGCCATACCTGCTTTGCCTATCTGGACTGCCAGCTTGGTCAGCTTTCCCTGAAGGACAGATTTTTCTTTCTTGTGCATGTTGGATTTCTTCTTGTCCTTGTCATCTCCCTCTCCTCCTTCTGCACTCTTCAGTGGCTGCATCTCCATGGCAGCAGCCCCGTCCTGCTGCTTGGCTGATAATGCAGAACAAAACTGTTACTCCCGAGCTGCCCCTCGTTCTTTTTAGCTCAGCGTTCGTACTTACGGGGTTCAACCAGCAACATCTGCTGCAGGGGCTGCTTGGGACAATGATTACCAGAGTGACCTTTGAGTCCCAGGTCAGGCAGGTGCCCTGTGGGACCCCTGGGGTACAAGCACATCCACGGCACAACCGGTCAAGGACCGGGAAACCCATTGGGTCGATCCGTTGTTTTGGACACTCTGTGTTATACACATATATATCACTCCATGCCTTGCAAATGGCTTGGCAAGTCCCAGCGTGTCAGCACTGCAGGATTTCCTAGAATAGCAGAGCTCAGATGGTTTGTGTTCCTCTAAATTTTGGGGTGTCACAGAATGCAATGCACCCTTACAATCACACTTCCAATGAAAGCATTTTGAAGGTGATGTGGTTCCACAGCTGATCCGTGCTCCCTTCTCTGGGCTGCACAGGCACCTCAGTGACCAGGGGACCACACTCTGCAAACCACTATTCTAGATAATACCAGAATTATAAAGTTTCCTTGGCATTCCGTGCTCAAGTGACTGATCCATGGGGGTCTGATGGTGCTGGAATCATCACTGTCCCACAAAAAGCACACAGCATTTCAGAGCTGAACCATCCTTTCTTGAAAGAATGCTAATACAAGGAAACTTTATTTAAGTAGCATGTTTCTTAAAAGCAATGACATTGCAGTTTATATATGTGTATGTGTCTGTTTTGTACTGAACACAATAAACTAAATAGAATGAAATGAAATAGCTTTGCTTTGACATTCATGAAGAGATTGTACAAGACCATGCTTATTTGACCTGGAAATCTAATTTGTCTATCTAACCCCAGTGATTATTCATTTAATAGCATTATATTTGGTAGTTTTATACCATTAACAACTGAATTTATCTATTTAGTTTCTGATCCATCACCTTTGCAATCTTTAGCATTATCTGAGAAGAGAAAGTTATCACTTAATTTCGTATAACTCAAAGAACTCATGAGAGCTGTGTCTCATAGAATAAAAAAGGAACCATGACTTTGCTTCAGAGAAAGCAAAATATTTGTTTCAGCCTTCCTGAAATTGTATATTAAATAAGAAACTCCTAAGATTCTTATTCTTCCTGTTATTTATCCTTATGATTGCCTTTTACATTGTTCAGTAACCCTTGGGCTTTAAGGTTTCCTTTTGTTATTGCTTTACCCTGTCCCTGCAGAAGAAAATATGTCCATATGATACCATTAAACACAGAAGATGATGAGACATAAAAAAATTGGGGTGGAAAATCACTAACAATACGTAGCATACATAACTTCCACGGGAAAAATTAATTCAAATGAGCTTCGTGAGATGAAAGTAACATCTACAAATGGCATCTTAAAAATACTGATGTCCTATCCTGAAGGTCTGATACATCAAACTTCTGAAAGTTACAATCTCTTTGGTAGGTTTTTTGTTGGGTTTGGTTGTTTAGGGTTTGTGTTTTAACATTCTCTTTGAACAAAAGGGCCATTTTCACACACAAGCACAAATCACAGGGTTTCACTTGACTTTTGAACAGAATTGAACTACATGCTAAAAATAAAATCCACAACCTCCTTAATATGAAAGAAGATTACCTTTGTTCTGGCTGTTCTCCATATTCCCATCCTGCATTTTGCCTATATGATGAAAAATTTCAACAGACAACAGACAGTAAACAATCTTCACCCAAGACAGAACATGAAAATGGGAATTCAAATAAAATGGGCAGACAAAAGCCACGAACACATTCCAGGGACTTAGTCAGGATCCCTTGTTTCCATATGTTCACTTAGAAGCATGGCTAACTTAGCTGGGCACACCAAGGAACTGCATTCAAAGTTAGTGTTTTAACATGTTAAATACTAAATACTCAGCAAATATTTCTGAGGAACTTGCATTATTTAAGAGCGTGAAACTAATAAAGAGAATCCAGTGGAAATCTGAATTGGAATAATGTTCCTGAACTGATATTTCAGAGGGCTGGGAGTTAAAAAATTGGCAGGTATAATTGTGGTACACCAGCATGGAGTGTGACTTTCTTAATGTATTCTAGAATCAAATTCATTATTTTAGCAAACTGAGACAACAGAGAAATAGTAGTGTTAATATATATAAAAATAAATAAAATTGTAAATCAGATATGATTTTAAGATTATATCTTCCTCAATTGGTTGTACTATTTAGCAAATTACTTCTGTAAATAGAAGTGCCAGGGGTTCATCCTATATTCTGATTTATCCTAAAGAAAGATCTACCAAGTGCATCTGTAATTTCCAATTTAACATTTTAGTTACATAGAGTTTTACTACACTAAAGTCCTTAGTCATTTGTTTCAGAATAACAACTAAAACTTTTCAAATGTATTCCAAATTTCTTGGTGGGATCCCTTATGAAACTTCCACAGTAATACATGAATTTATGGAAAAGACTATTCAAGTTTTACAAATATTAAAATCAGCATGGACAAGGGTCTATTTTTGTGGTTATGTATAATGCACAATAAAAAATAATGCAAAGGAAAATTAATTTAAAACACCTTTACAGGATTGTTGTCACATTCTAGTAAGAAATGTATCATTAGAACTTATTAAAAAATGTGACAGCAGGTAGATCTTGCCCTTCTGACTTCCACATATATGAATTTTTTCACTCTCCGCCGGGAATAAATAGAAGCAAAATTGAATTTCTTGCACGTTTGTCTTTTCACTAAATGGGAGAGCACTAAAAACAGCCTTCTCACAAAAGGATCCATAGTGGCCAAATCAGTGGTAAATTTGCCACAAACAGGCCCCAGGGTCACATGGAAAAACTCCAAAGCCCAGAACTGCAGCCAAGGGAAGGGCATCTCGTGACCTTTAATCATCACTGAGGAAAGCATTTACCACCCACTGCTGGTCCATATCTCTGATTCTATCCCCACTCTGGCTAAAACATGACTTTTAAAACATCAGTATCTGTCTCCCAAAGCCTTATGCTTTGGCACAAAACACGAGTCTGTGAACCTGAGCTAAACCAAGTTCCTTTGCACAGCGGAATTCCCGATAAAATCTTTCCATACAGTGCATGGTTGGATTTGGTACCTGCCTAGTGGCTATTTTACTTAGAAGGGGTTTTAATTAAGTTACTGGAAGACATAAAACATCTCTGGAGACTCTGATTTCTGGCTAGAGCATAAAGCCTTCCTTAGGAAGTGGAAAATATTAATTTAGAGCAGACAGTCTGCTCCATGTCCTGCTCTGGAGCTCCCCGTGCAGAGTCCAATTCAAAACCTTGAAGTATAATTGAAGAACCTTCAACTTTAAAAAAAAACAAACAAACCACCACCAAAACCCAAACATGACTTTCATAACTGGCAAAGCCAAAACAGTGGTTATTTTTCTATGTAAATCAAAGTATGTAACTTTGGGATGTATATTTGCTATTTAAAAGGGTTGTCATAATTATCAATTGATGTAAAAACACCAGTACACAAAATAAACAATCATTAACAACAATGTAAACTTAGGTATTTAAAAAATATATTCTTAATATTCTTACCCTACTGCATTTAGGTTATTGAGGGATGGAGGGGAAAGTCACCACAGAGAATTATAGTTCAATTATTTGGACAGAATAACAAAGAATAGGCCATTTGGGTAGTTATGATAAAGAAAAGAATGCTGTAAAGCATTTATTTCCTTCTGTTCCAAAGAATTTTAAGGCTACACTTTGCTATAAATTATGAACAAAGGGAGAAATTAAGACAGAAATAGAGGTGATAGAATCACTACTGCTGAGAGATCCTTTCTCCTTTCAGGCAGTGCCAGGACCAGAAATGCTCCCCCTTTTTGGGTGTGGTTTAGAAACATTTAAAATATTTAGTATTTATTAATATTTTAATAATATTATGTGGAAAACATCTTCAAAAATAGAATATATTTTTACATAATTCTGCAAATCTTTCCTCCTTTTGCTTTTGAATAATAAGTAAAATGAGCAGTGTTTGGGCTGGAGAAATCTGAGTTTATTTTTATCACTTTTCTAAGCAAGGATGAAAAATCAGAAAATTTGGAACGGAATTCAGAGCCTCCTAATATAACACGTATTCTGCAGTTGCTTTGAAGGTTTTGAGTTTGAATATGAAATGTTATGCACGTTGTCTTTGCCTTACTGCAATTTCTGGCTTTTGGAAAGAACTCAGGGCATCATTACTGCCTAAGTTTTTACTTCCAAAGAAAAGACTCCCCTTTACCTACCTCAGCTCTTTATGAAGAGCCAATGGGACAAAATAACAAAGACCTGTTGCTGGCACCAGAAATTGTTTGTAACTTGGGAGAACTGCTCAGAATAAACCAAAGAAAAGAATGGAGTTACGTTCTCGTGCTGTGATGGAACAAAAAAATATAAAATACTACCGTGATTTTCCAAAATGTCTCATCTTGCAAGAAAATGAGTTAGAGCCCTCGCTGTGCCAAGCCAGTTATACTCTGCAGCAAGGAAAAACAGGCACATGCTGCAAATATAGATAGGGGGGCAAAGGGACATCAAACGAGTCTGACGTGGATCATCAGGAATTTTTCCACGCAGTGGGAGGGCAGAGCCAAAGTATTGGTAAAACAGAGGTTCATTACAGAAGAATAAGTCTAATTCCACTCTTTCAAATAGAAAATGTTAGCTAATTCTTCTCTGCACTCACTAAATAACTTCACTTAAAGTTTCAGGAAATATTCTAAAATACATGAGAACTGCAAATTGCTTTGCAGGAACTGAACAGTAGTTCAGTACATACACAGGAATTTACAGGAGACACAAAATATTTCAGCTGAGACATTTCTCTGTGTATGGCATGGTATTTCTATACCGTTTCTATGTTTTCTGAATACATATTTAAGGTAGAAAATTCTTTGACATACAAATACCAAAAAAACCCAAACAACCCACCACGGAAATCCTGATTTAGGAAGGTGGCTGTGCTCGACTGGAAGGAAAACAAATTTGGGGCAATTTGCTCTACTGGAAGGAAATCAAATTTGGGATAAACAAGCTGTAAACAATCATTGCTGCTTCCCAGATTTTCATTTTTTAAAATTACATTTACTAAATATAATATTCTAAAATTAGGTGACTTTTCCTGTATTACTACCTTTCTGCAAAATTTTCTGCTCTGCTTATAACCTAAACTTGTAACCCTTTAAAAACTGAACATATTGTTCATAGTTTTACCATAGTTTTAACAAAGAGACCAACAAAAATTTTGATATATTTTGATCTCAACTCCTAGAACAAAACAGAATTTATAACAGTTCCTTCAATACATGGGCTGTGTCACAAACTATATGAATTTATCACTATAGGCTCACTGATTGAAAACAAAACACTTTTTTTGTGTCAATTGTCTATTGACAACTAAGAATAAAAATATTTTATCTGCAATGGTAATGGGTTGATTTTCAAGTAACAAACATTTCCTGAGCTGGATACTTATTCAAGTATATAATTTTGCTTTTCTTATTTGATGGTATTTTCTGCACAAAGGCATTAGACTTTAGGTAAAATGGTACAGTAGCTGATATGGGTCTGGCTTTTTTGGATTTGTGGATGAGTTTCATCACACCTCAACCATGTTGATTAAAGATGTGCAGAATTAATTGAACTGCCTCATCTCACAAGCCAAACCAAATCAGCTGCACAAAAAAATTGCCTTCTACCCTTTGTGCACTGAAAAGCAGTGAGGATGCATCTCTCAACTCCAGGATAAACAGGGACAGTAACCATTGTTTCTGATGGGAGAGAGGATAGGAAATCACATACTTCAGACACTGATTTAATATCCCTTGGAACTCAATTTCCTTATTAGGTTCAAGGCATTAAGACCAAACACAACAGGTATTTACCAGGCAACTCCAGCTTGCTGAAAGCTGGGTTTGAACAGGGTTCATCCTGTACCTCCTGAGCACTGGCTCTCCTCAAGGGGCCTCACTCAGTGCTCTGCAGGACTGAGCAGAAACACAGCAGGATCCAATGGGAATGAGGGAGGGAAGACTCTGTATGTGTATGTTTGTTCTACACTCATAAGTAAAATTATCCTAAAACCATTCATAGAATAACAGAATGGTTTGGGTTCCAAGGGACCTTAAAGCCCATCCAGTTCCACCCCCTGCCATGGGCAGGGACACCTTCCACTAGCCCAGGTTGCTCCAAGCCCCGTCCAACCTGGCCTTGGACACTTCCAGGGATGGGGCAGCCACAGCTTCTCTGGGCAACCTGTGCCAGGGCCTCCCCACCCTCACATCAATGAAGAATGAAACACTCATCATTAATTTCCCGGTTCTTGGACCCTGAGGAATCTGGAACCAGGATGATGGAGATTTCTGTCATGCAATGAGATGTAGGAAGTAAATCCTAATTTTCCACATTGTGCAGGAGTAGAGTTTTAAATCTGGTTACATGTTTCTTTTAAATTATAACAAAAATATTTCAAAATAGGTTCAAATGTTTCCTGTGTAATTGCTTTAAATAAGACACTGCACTAGTACATCTTAGTCCTTGTTTAGCAGTTGGTATTTCTGTTAAAAACTCTCATTTATGTGCATTAAGCAATGACTGCTGACCTGCATGGAAAAAAAAATTCCATCACAAACATGATGAAAAGTAGAGTTACTTTTGTCAGTATTTTTGGCTCTGCACAAGAGGGAAAGGTTTCTATGGCAAATAAAGACTCATGTATCTGATTAGCAGAAAAATACAGCTGATGCCTAGACTAATATTGACCCATTAAATTCAATTTAATAGCGGAATTAGACTATTAGGAGATACTGAAATATCTGCATGCGAAGTGGGGTGAAGAACCTGTACTGAGAGACAGCCAAAATGGACTACAGTAATATTTTAGTTTGGTTTAAGTAAATACAGACAGGCTTAGTAGGATATCACTGAGGGCATACCCAAACATCCACAAAACTTCTCAGCTGCTTGTGGAACAGATGCTCAAAGCAGCGAAAGTTGTTCCTAATACAGTGTTAGTTGGAATTTAGCCAGATTCCTGATCCCAGCACTGTTCCTCAGAGCTACTTGGAGACTATATGATTACTTGTGAGAGTGCCACACCAGAGGAAAAGCGGATATAATGCGTTTATCACAATCTTCCTCTTCAGATCTATGCTGAGAAACGAGTAAATGAAAATTCACAATGAAAATTCACGTGAATCTACTCAAAAGTTTTGAAGCCAGTCTTGCATAACTGCACCTTTTATTGCAGTTTTAATTAATGGCAAATAGACCACAACTCCTACTTCTTCCTCTGCCACACTTGATCTGGTGGGAATCAAGTTGGGGCATCTCTGTGGCATCTCTGATAAGCTGCTGCAGAATTTAGGGAGCAGGATCTCTCAGAGGGGAATCAGAGGCACACACAACATCTGTTCAGGCTGTGAGGGAAGGGGGAATGTGACACAGTCAGGAGAGAAATCTCTCAAATCAGACACGCCGGGGGTAGTGACGTACCATTGACTAAGCTGGCATTTGCATTATCAGTGGCATTTGCACCTGCTGCACCATCTGTGGCTGAAGGAGGGTGGGAGGAGGGATGGGAAGAATCTACTGAGCAATAATGGATAAAAAAAAAACAAAACAACAAAAAACAACACAACAATAAATAATAAATAATAACAACAACATGACCAAACGTTCAAGCGGAACAAAAAAAAAAACATCCACGGCATTTTTTTTTCTCCTAAATCAAACAGCTTTAAATTAAATTAACATAAATTTCAAAAGCAAAATAGCATTGTAAAGGTGTTACAAAGTAAGGTAAAAACTCAGACATGAAATAATAACAATAACAATAACAATAATAATAAATAAATAAGAAACACTTAACAAAGTAAAAGTTGATGATAACTGACTACACAGTAGTGTAGTTGTGTAGTTGCTTTAGTCCTTTTATGTGTTATTTTTTGTATTTTAGCACAATGTTATGCAAACACTAAAATGGTTGAAATGTTTCCTTTTGAGTTAATTAATTTACACAATACATGGGTAGCTTTAAAATAGCCATTTAAAATATTCATTGTGTCTATATATGTGTACATACTACTACACAGTACTTAACATTACATATTTTGTGTTTTATATAATGTTGCACACTATGATGTATCATGACATACATTCCAGTCTAACATGTGCTCAGTCTATGACCTGCCATCACCTGGTTAATATGCACATTGATCTGAGTAGAAACGTTAAATTTTCTTGTCTTTTATATGGAAATGGCAAATATAGCCCTGAGGAGAATAATGAGTTGTTTTAAATGCAAAGAATGGATGTCACATATTTCCTGGTTTGTGGTGAAACGAAAAAAGTATTAGAAAACAAACACTTTTTGTTTTCTGTAATTATCCACATATTAGAGGAATTGGTCAAGAAATATTTCCTAACAGGAAAGTGTAAAACTAGAGGAATATTTCATCATTTTATTATGTTTTTTATACCAGAGTTGGGAAAATTAGTCTCTACAAATAACAGATAAAACTAATTTTGTTTTGTTTCTGTTGGTAAATTGCTCACAATAGAACACAAGTCCTACAATGAACCCTGACTGAGACCCTCAAACTTCTTCAGCACTTGCCCCACAGGGACTGTTTGACACTGTACTGGATTGTTATTCCAGAAAAATGGTCTGATTTTATTTACAAAGGACAAATTGGGAGGAGAAAATAAACAGCAGAGAGGATTTAAAAACACACCCTGGGTAAGTGCATTCATGAGCATTTCAATTGCAAATTTGATTACTGTGATGCCAACTGACTTCAACTGGTCCTGTTGCTTGGGCTTGTTTTTCATTCCATTTGATTGCCCACACTAACCAGCACAGCATGAACTGCTCACAGCAAATCATGGACTCCAACATTTAATACTTTGTAATTTACTTCTGGAGAATGGCTGATTATTCAGACTCAGCATTAAGATTTGCAACACCAGCGATGCGTGCATACTAAAATGATTTGCCACCGACAATCCTGTTGATTCGAAATCACTCTTTAATTTTAAACTTGACTGATTCGAAGACAATTATTTCAATCAGCAGTTCACCCCTGATTTGCACCAAAGCTCACTGGCTAAAAGCCTCAGCCTTCTGTTTGATATGGTACAGTTCTTTACTCTACCTGGCAGCTGCTGTCCGTCCTCCTGTTTCCCACCTGAATGATGATTTTTACACAATGTTAATGAACAATAAAAGCACACACCCCACACAGAGTAAAACAAGCATTTAGGACTGGCAGGGTTTCAGAGAATTGTAGGTTTGTGTTATTTGAGTTTGGGTCTCCATACACAACCAGCTCTGCACGAGCACCAAGCTGCCAGCAGCACCAGAAAACGTGGAGGAATTTTCTGTATTATGTATTTTCTATATTAGATTCAGTGTCTGCATCCAAAGTTCCAACATGTCTCTGTAAAAATCTCTGTCCCTGGGTTGTGAGTTATGACTATACTGTGTTACTCTGCCACCCCTGATTTCTTTTTCCCTGTTTTTCCAGGCTATCCCCAATAAAACCTGAGGGAACCACCAGTGTCCTGAGCAAAGTAACATCCAGAGTCCAGCCCAGTTAAACCAAGGAGCTCAGTTGCCCTCATCAGACAGGGACTGAAGCTGCTCCTTCTCACCTACAGTATCCCCAGGCACCACCAGAGCAGATGCTGCCAGATCTCAAAGGGTATGGAAGCCTTTCTCCTACAGCAAGAACAAACTCCAAGATACTGTTCAAAACTAGCCTGACTTGAAAGACTTTTACTTTCAGTCTCTCTCTCTTTAATTTTCCTAGAACTCCCCGTGTCTTGCAGGAGTTGGGCATTTCTGTGCAGAAATGAAATGGTAAACATTTCACAGAGTCTTTGGTTAAGTAAAAAGGGATTTCCTCAGAGCAACGGGGAGCCAATGGCAACCCCTTGTTGAATATATTCAGAAATGGAAGCTATAGGCCATGAAAACCATATGAATTTGGCTTTCCTATCTATATTCCTATCTACTCTCCTATCTATATATCCTATTCTACTAATACCAAGTAGAATGTTCAGAAAAGCTATGACTGCTTCTTTCTATTAATAGGGAGACCCACTAGAAAGAGCAGAAATATCTAAATTCCCCATATTCATTGGCCCTTAATTCTGTCTGAAAGGCAAATATTCTCAGGACGGACTTGGAATGAAATTCTGAAAGCAGAACAATTTACACAACTGTGAACAAAAACCGGAAAGGACAGACATTAAATCATATTTCTATTTAGTGTGCAATCCATAAATTAGCAGTAGATTATGACATCACACTATAATAAGGTGAAAAGTCTAAAGAGGCTCCTTGATTTCATTAACTGATGAAAGTTAAACTGTCTGCTAACACTTACTGCTACATTCTGGTCTTTTACTATTCTTAGCTTGACCTTTACACCTTAAGAAATTAAAATGCCTCTAAAGTCAGTCACTGACATTAAACAGCTGGGCTAGCAAAAAACCACATCTTATCTTTATTTTATTTTTGAAGCTCTAAGCAGCTATTTCCATGGCCAAGAGGGTTTGTGTTTTTTTCCTGAAAAAAAAAAAAGTTACATAGATATAAATGCACAAGAGCCAAACCCTAGCAAACTGCAGGTGAGCATGGATTCATGTAGAGAAGCCACGGCAAAGGGAGCATGCCCATGGATCCCCCTGGATTTAATTATGTCCTGGGAGTTTGCAATTTCACACTGGAAAAACATCTTGTTATCCAATGTATTTATTGGTTAACAGCTTCTGCCGTTTTTCTGTGTGACATGTGATGGTAAAAACGTGTCCAAAAAGAAAAAAAAGAAAAGAAAGGAAGTTTTAAAAATCATAGTTATTTGTCAAGAACGGAGGAGAGCTCTGGCTGCACAAAGGCCAAGAGCTTTCTTAGGAGCATCCTTATGTGTCGTGGAATTTACCTTTCTTGTCTTTCTTTTCCTCCTCTTCCCCTCCAGCACCCAGCAGAGTGAAGATGATGCCAGTTTGAGAATTCACCCCCACAGCAGTTACCAGCATTCTTCCAGAACCTTCCATGACATGGGTACCTGAAAACATACATTATAAGTTACATACAACTCCAAGAAAATAAAATTAGGCAAGACATCTATTACAGTACCAAGAGTTATTTGTTACACTTTAAAAATCTATCCTGAGGGAATTATAACTACATAACTAAAACAACCTCTGTTGTATATTACTCTCAAGCAAGAATTAGTGAGCTTTAGGCCTCACATCCATGAACCAAACACATCAGATTCCCTTTTTAAAAGAAATGTCAGTAATCAAGTTTTCCTCCTGGAACATAATAGTTTAGCTTCACACAGCTAATTCTTGTTAACTTTGGAAATCTTTTTCCAGAGTTCTGCAAATGTCCCTCAGGGACTCCAGTCAAGATTACAGTGACTGTACAATTACATGAACAAAAAAAAATATGTGCAATTTCTCTCATCTTTCTCAGTTATGGTTGACTTCCAGGCACAGGAAAAAATAGTGTTGAAGACAATTTTACGGCTTTAAACTTGAGAAATCAACACAGCAAAAAATATTTAAGGAGATATTGAATTAAATCAGGAGATTCCCAAATAGCAAGAAGAATACTGAAAACAAATTCAGTATGAGAGATTTCTATTGGTCTAAATCAAATTGACAGGGACATTGAGTTTTTCTGTTTAACTAGGTAATGTTAAGTAAATTCCTTATGAGTAATATTTTTTGCTTTATTTTATATAAATTATTTATAGCTTTTATTGGTATATTGACTCAAATGTTAAAAGCATCTAAGATAAGGAAAACCTCTTAGAAACCTTTAGCTATGGGTTGTGGAAACACACCAAAACAGAAATTTCTGATCCAAAAAATTTGGATTTACACTTTGGAAAAATTTTATAACAGAGATTTGCAAAAGGTCAGTCAATGCAATTGAACACTGACTATTTCTGAAAAAAAATAAATAAATTGTGAAATGGAACAACTTGTTGTTATCACATGTATTTAAGGCCAGTTACTGAAAGCTCGGTAAAAAAACCCTGTCACTGTGTCACAGGTATGAATACACCAAGGATGGCATCAAAAAGTGACAGAAAAGTCATTATTGAAGTAATATTTGAATATTTGAAGGGACGTGTCCTTAGCAGGCAGTGAATTTTAAAAGATATAAAGCTGATCTGTAGTGCTCCTATGAAACAGGTAAAAAAAATATATATAATGACCAGAAACTTCTGATAGATGAAGCTATTAATTGAAATAGACTTTATATTTTATTCTTTATTAGTAGAAAATTATGTTATGTCTGTTCAGTGCAAGGCATTTGTGAGAGCACAGAGAAAAAGCAATAATTTTCAGAGTAAACTAGGAGTGGATGTTTACTGGGTTTGGGCATTTTTTTAAATACTCTTTCCTCTATTTGAAGAAATAGTTTGGAAACTAAAAAAATAGAGTGTAACACACAAACCATAAGCCTTGAGAAGAAAATCAGGTACTGCTTGTTTGGTTTTAACTTATTGCTCCTTAGATCCTCACCTCACTCAAAAGAATACAATTAATTTCTCATTTAGAATCCCTTCAGGCATTCAGATCTACTAAAGCCATAGAAAGACCTTTTTTCTCTCCCTTTTTTTTTAAAAAAACCATTGAGTTCATTCTCATCTGTACAAATTTATTGATTTATCTCAAAAGCTGAAAAAGGGAAGGATATATGGATGTGTCCTTAAACAGATCAACGTTTTACATAAGTATACACACACACTTGCAACACACTTTTTTTTAAAATTCCATTTTTTTAGTAGTGGTCAATAAGTTGCTGTGCTAGAACATAGTAAGCAATGCAACTATCTATTTATAATCAAAATATCTTTCTCTAAATAATCAAAATCTCCCATGTTCTTAAAAGGAAAACAGAAACACAGATTAGAGAGAACATCTGTCAACACTGAGCCTAATTTGAGAGCACAAATATCTCATCAGAACACTAAGAAAATTTCAGCAGTAATAAGCCAAATAAAAACAAAAATGCACTAATGGCCAGATGTATTTAAACAAAACAACAACAACAAAAGCATCAGATCTCTTCAGTGCATTGAGAACTGTTCCCATGACTTTCTGAGATAAAATTTGATTCCTTAAGAAGCCTTTTGTTTTCAGCAAAACATAATAAACATACAAATTAGCAGGGCCACACAAAAAAACCATAAACCAAGCTCAATTCAAGCCTAAAGGAACAGAAAAGATCTTTAAAATCCAGCCCAGCCTTGGTTGTACCGGTTCAGTCAAAACAGAAAATCTCTGAAACTTCACTCAGAAATTCAGAGGAACCTCCCTTAGGATGTGCCACTATTTAAAATACATTTTAATTAAGAGCTTGCTGGTTGTATTGCTCTGTTTTGTTCTAAGGAATATTCTTCTGTATTGGACTGAAAAGGTGGGCAGAAATATCCTCCAAAAATGTCACACACACCCCTGATGGATATCCTCTGATATAATTCAGTTGCTGTGTCTACCTTGTGTTACCCCTAAAAAACTCGACTCTTTACCTTTTTTAAAATAATGGTGTCTTTTCTGTCTTTTATTTCCCATTTTGGAACCATATTCTTTGTTATCTCAGCATATAACACATGCTATAAAACCAGCTTTATTAGGAAAACACGCACCCACATTTCAAATGTGCATTACCTATGCACACCTGGAGAAGGCAAAAATGCCTCAACAGAAATGCCTTTCTGAACCTTTCCTTAATGTTCAGGTTTGCAAAAGTGCCGAGGTGCACAGAGAAGCTTGTTTGAGAGCAGGTATTAATTTATCACCAGATTATGTTCCACGAGTACTATTGAAAAATTCTTCACCACCTGAGCTGAAGCAAAGAGCTGAACCTCCTTCCACCTGACTGGCAATTTCACCACTTAAATGGCATTATAATGACATTAATTTGGATGCACAATTAGGCTGGGTGACTTCAGTCAGCTATTGTTATACAAATGGAACTCTGGAGTGGCTGCATGTTTTTCCCTTATCTGTACAATAAGCTTGTATTTCAACTTCTTGTTGACCTATTCCACTGACTTCTTTCCCTCTCAAGACTCCATGGTAGTAAAATACATTCTTTAACATGCAGAGTACTTAATTCAAAGTTGATAAGTGGTGAACATTCCAAGATGGAAAAAGATGATTAGTTTAGCCAGGGAGGAGAGAAACAGATCAGATGGATCAGGAACCTATTGCAGCAAATATTTTTCGGACAAAAATCCAACTAAACATAAGACTCAGAAATTCCCAAATCTAATAATAGTACTGGTGTAATAGATTGGAAAGAGGGCTGGAAAAAACCAAGAAAAGCAAAGCAGAACATGCCAGTTTGTGAGCTTGATACTGTTCTGCTACTTCCAGCAAACTTTTGGGGAACAAAAATTCTCTATGGGCATCTAAAGAACTGGTTCAGTCACTGCAATTAGTAAGTGGCAACTGAAGTTAATAATAAAGTGAACCAACCATCACAATATCCTCTATGAAAACAAGGAGTTTTCCAGAAAAAAAAAAAATTCTCATCTACAAATAACTTAATATATCCAAATAATTCATAACTTTTTAAGTTAGGTGCTTGGTTCTGAAATTCTGCTTGGAATATTTTCTGGGTTTTCTGGTAGGGAATTAAGACTGAATCAGAACTATTTTGTTCCAGGCAATATCTGGCCCAATTCCTTAATTAAGCTTCCTTTTTATTTCCAAGACCTAACAAAGCACCACGACCAAGAGATATCTTTGGTTTGTTTGTTCTTGATTAAGCTCTGTTTCCTTTCTTTCAAATCCTTGTTGCACGTTGATGGAACCAGACAGTGCTAAAAGTTCAGTCAGGGTGAAGTAATGTTCTGCCAGCCTCAGTTGAGTAGAACTACACTAGGTGAGCTCCTTTATCCACCTCCTTCATACCTTCATCAAATTAATCTAAATAACTGCGAGAAAAAGGTGTAAGAAGTAAGCCTCCTAAGGTATTTTTAATGTTAATTAATAGAATAAGTGGTACCCCAGAATACTGCAGTGGGTGCAATACTGAGACTCCCACTGAAAACTTCTTTATTTAGGACTCGTGGATTTCTGCCAGCTTTGAACTGTACCAAATTTAAAGGCCACATCAGGCTCAAGATGAGCAGCAGTTTGGTTCCCAAGCTGCCTTCACCTCTTGGTTGATACATGTCCACACTCACCGTGGAGAAGGAACATTACCACAGTCTCGTTTAAGCTAAAGATGTTACACAGTGGCTTGTGCTGCACCCTGCATGCAAACCCCTGCTAATGAACTAAAAGAAGGGAAATATTCCAGCCAGAAGTGCAGTGGAACTATAGAAGAGAAGCTGCTTCTTTTGGTTCCAGGTACCTCAGGGCCTTTTTTGGCGTTTCTGCCCTCCTGGGTGGTGCCCCGTGTGCCACGGACAGATGGAAATGAACCATCTGGTTTAGGCAGCACTTGGACTCTTAGAATTGCCTCCCAAGTACAGCAAACAACCATCTGAATGATTAAACAGGACATTAAGCACAGAAACTCATTTAGTTTAATTATGTCATTGAAGCTGATTGAATATTAAAAACACTCTTTCAGGTGCCAATGGTGAAAATAATACTTCCCAATTCTGGGTGGTTGTCTTCCACTAAATTTAGACTCACAAAACAAATTGTGGCTGTAATTCAAGTGTTTCCTGTCAAACCTCAACTGTTTTCATTTCCAGGACACGATTATAGGGAGGAAAATGGCAAGTAACATCCTGACAATATTTGTCTTAATTCCAAAAGTCTGCCCGCAGATAACTTATTGATGTCTTCAGGTGCTTTGATATAAGGTGTCTTTGATGCTTTTGCAGGGGGTTGGTTTGGGGATTTTTCTTTAAACAAGTTTTATAAAAATACAGGTCTAGATCAGCATTACATAGGAAATCAATTTTTAAACCAGGTCAAACCCACCCTAAAAGACATGGTGGTTTCCAAGGTTTTGGATGAGTAACAATATCCAGTGCATCAGCACTGGGATTAAATCCTGCACTGTGTCTATGGAAGAAGGTAATTTCTTCCATGATAGAATCACAAGTCATCAATTCTTTTCCTAAGCAAATAAGAGTCCAGGGATTTTCTAACATGGCAGGACTCAAAATTTATTAGGGTAAGTATGGAACAAAAGTGTGTGCAGTGTTAAGTAAAATATCACATTAATTCTACACCTCCTCTGTAATCACATAAGAAAAATAAAGGGTAAAAAATTTAACTCTGCATTAAACACATAATAACAAATTTCTCTCCTTATAGCAAAGAAACTGGAGTATTTGAAAAGGACTTTTTCAGTTTATAACACATTGATGATTGTTACATATCTGCAGGTTGTTATTTTGTGATCACATCCCAGCTGGAGTTCATTATGACCTATTAGTACTAAAAAACTACATTGTTTCACTGATCTACTGTATAGAATTATATTTCAAAATACAAACATTAAAAATAACTAGAATTTATCACAGGAGTGAAGCTCAAAATGGTTTAGTATATCCAGTTGCTTCCAAACGCATTGTATCTTTTTCTATTTTACCTACTATACACAAGAAGTGTTTAAAGGCTTTGAAATTCAATGGTTAAATTAAAACCGACACAAAATGAATTAAAACACTTTTTATTTCCCTACTTGATACTTTCCTTTTCCTCTGAAAAAAGTTTTGTTACTCTCTGCCTTTACAAGTACCGTGATCAGAAATAATTGCCCTCCATCAAGAAACAACAACATCATTTAAATGACAAACAGACAAGTCTGTGAGCAAAACATCCGTTGTGTCTGGGTTACCGAAACCTCGTGGCAGGGAAAATGAAGACAAAACAAAACATGGACAAAGCAGAGCACACAAGATAACTCAGCAGTGATTTACCTGACAGCAGCATTGGGTCTTTGTCAACAGATTTGCGGACCTGGTCTGACTCTCCAGTCAAGGAGCTTTCATCGATTTTAAGATCATTTCCTTGAATAAATATCCCATCAGCAGGTAGGAGATCACCTTTGGGTAAGAGCATGGTAATGGAAAACCACTGTGCATTAGTAAGATTGTTTTTATAATTACGTAAGTATTTTAATTATGAAAGCGCGATTAACAACAACTGAATTAAAATTAAAGCAAAAGTGAAGGAATTGTTACTGTTTCTGTCCATATTAGCCACAGTATTGCAATGCTGTAGGGAAGAACGTTTGTATTTCAAGTATTTTTTGCTTAGTTCTATCTGAGAATCAGGATGCCTCATATTTAGCCTAGGATGAACATCCTAATCACTGAGGTTTGGCAGGAGCAGTGCTCTTCATGACAAGGTTTCTCTGTCAGACTTCATAGGAATTAACAGTGGCTAATAAACAGTCAAGCTGCCCTTTCCCTTTCCCCTCTCAGGAAGCCCTTAAATAAGTCAAGGAGAAACCTGATGGCTGACAGAACTGGCATTTTGCTGGAAAATACCATGTCACACAAACACAGAGTACACAGAGTTCCTGCAAGAGTCTTCCACTTCCCTGGAGCACAGGGCATTCCCTATGACATGTAATTATCAGGCATCTGATCTGGGGGAACTTACAGGATCCATCTGGATCTGGAGCAGCTTATTAAGTGAGGTGAGCACAGAGGCTCAATTCCCTTTTTACAGAGCATTTCAAAAAACTTCCTCTTATTCCTAACTGAATAAAACCCAAAAATTTCAAACAGTGTAAAATCCTTCATGAAAGAGAACTACCAGTTCTCGTCCTGGCCAGTAAAAAGTGAAGATTACAACAACAAAATTGGTTTCCTACTCCAATTTTACAGCAGGTATATCAGGTTCTCCTTTCACCCTAACAGCCAAATGTTACCTTGCCATGCAAATGTTGACATCCCATAACCCTGCCTTTTAAATCACTTCCCGTGAAGTGTGTCTGTCCTGCTGGAAAGTGAAAGGAGGAGATATAAAGCCCATAAAGGCAGACAGTCAGTTGATAGAACTTACCATATTTCACCTGTGCAATGTCCCCAACTACTATCTCTGCCACTGGGATTTGGATAACCTGTCCACCTCGGACAACAGTAAACTTCTGTTCCTGCTCGATACGACTCTGGAGCCCACGGAACTGCTTCTCCTTGCTCCAGTCGTTGAAGGCAGTGACAAGGACAACACAGATAACGGAGAGGAGGATGGCAGCACCTTCAATCCAGCCAGCTTCAGCCTCACCTTCATCTTCAGCTCCTCCTGTTGCAGTACCACACCCTGCAAAGACAATGCTGAGGGTCAGTTCAGGGAAGGGCGGGTTCATCACAAGGAAAACTTGCTGGGAAATGACAACAAGGTTAAGGAATGGAACCCCTTTTTCCAAGTACTAATGAAATATGGCAGGATGGAGAGAAAGCACAAATAGAGATGTCTGTGGAAAAGAGGAGGAAATCAACAGACATTTTAGCTCTTTTAACTTTTCTGCTGAACAACCCAAACTAAACCAATGGAAAAAGAAAGCACCAATTCTGCTGTCTGATAGAAGGGTTGATGGCTCCACGTGAGCCATGAAGCATCTGCAGAAATAAGGATGACTTACTGAAAGGAGCAAGAAGGATTATACAATGAAAGACATTAATTAATGCAAAGCAATGGCATTAAATTAACATTAACCCCTCCTCGCCCTAATTAAATTAAAAGGGATTCAACAAATAATTTTCAACGCAGTTTCTAAATGTTCTCAACTAAACACAGTTGTAAGGAACACTTGTTAAAAAATTACTGAGATGAACTAAGTATATTAGTATTATATATTAGTATTAGTATATGTAAGTATTTCAGTGTATTAGGGAACACTGGGTAAAAATAATGGCCTGATATAAATTCATCAATCTTGCTTACAGAAGAAGATTCCAGATATTCCAGAGAAATAGTGGCATACTTATAGAACTGCAAGTACATTATTTCTGTCACAAGTAAAACAGTATTAAAAAATACACTCTATGTATTCTAAACTGTTAATTCTGAATTACTTTATACACATCTGTAATTATTTATTCCCGATATGCAATTAAAATTTAAATAGACTGCCTAAATAGTATCCACAAAATAAAGCTGACATAGCTCTCCTCCTTAATGACAGAAGGCATAAAAGAAATATTGGACTAAAATCACTCAATCCAGAGATATCCCAACCCATGGAGAGAGGAGATCTCAACCTGGACAGCAGAGACTCCCACCCTGAGGGACCAAGGGAGAAATCTTCTCATTTTTCAGGAAGGTGGACATTTGCCATCCCTTTTCCACCTTCCCTAAGTACCAGGGAGTTTAGTGCCTTAGCAAACGTGTCGCTTCCACCCATGACTAAGGTTTAATTTCAGTGTATTTGTCACCTGTCACTAGAGGGAATTAACAAGCAATTTGTATTTCTATTTTTAAGTTACAAAGACTTCCCGGTAACAAAAGCATCATAATTCATTAACCAGCTGAGTAATTACACTTGGGTATGAACAACAACAAAATTACCACAAGTCAGAGGAAGAAAGATGAGACTGAAATGCCTGGCAGAAAATGAAAATAAGTGGAGTTTTTGGCAAAGTTCTCTGCAGTTTGCATTTCAGCTTCACCTGAGTGAAAGGCAAAGCCCACTCCCAAGAGCAGAGGCTCTACTAGCAGGGATGCCCTTGGACTGATGACTCACATGAGGTACAAGAACCTCGCTAAAGAAACCATTTTTATAGCACTCAAGAAAGAAATTAAGTAGCCTTTTGTAAATTCAGCACCTTAAGCTACTTGACACTAGTGGCAAATGCAACTTAAAAATCAAATCTGCAATTTCCTCCTTCAGCAGAGTGTTACTTTTGGGAAGCACTAATCAGCTTTGCTCTGTTCAACATTAATCATCTTCACTGGTCTGTTGGATTTTAGATTCCTTTTCTGAACCAGTGGTTTCACTTTTAACTTGTTTGTGTTAAGTGCTTTCCTAGTACAAGCAATTCTGCTTTGGCAAATATAACATCAGAATTCACTATCAATATTTTTCATTCAATATCATTTAGAATTAAGTATTAAAAATATTCTGTCTTTTAAGAGCATACTTCCTCTTCTCTTTCTCACAAAAGGAACGTGGCCTGGTCCAGCCACAGTCAAAGACTGACTTTATTTCCTTTTCAGATGGTTAAAATTTAGTCCAGCTTGTAGTAAAGTGCAAAGAGATGTTGTTTCCCCTGGTGGTCCCTTGGTCCAGGTTGACTGACACCAGTTTCATGCAGACTGGCCAATAAAGGTGGTGTTGAGCATTTCCACTGGGGGTTATTTATTTACTTTATTCTGTAGCAGACTTTCCACTGAAAGGCCTTGATTTCTGCACATGGATTACTGATAATTTATGCTGTGGTATTTTCTACAAAATCAAGAACTTATATTATTTAATATTTACACAAGTTTTAATTTGAGCTGAATCAGCACACCCCCCCAAAAAATCAGCCATTTGAAAGACACGAGCTGTGCTTTGTCCTTTGTTATAAGAATCCTGTTATGGCTCTGGACATGTGTAAACTGCACCGTAATATTAGCTGAGTGGAATATCTCTACAGCAAAAAGCTACTAATTTTGAGAAAGGAATTGTTATTATTCCAAAGAACCAATAGACCTGGTCCCTGCATATGAAATGTGTCAGAAAAACAAAATAACAGTGCACTTGAACCCTGGGCTAACACACTGCACCCGGAAAGGCTTGGAAAAGAATATTTCCAAGCCCCTTCAGGAAAAAAAAACCAAAACTGATTTAATAAAACCAAGTAAAAAATAAAAGTATTAATTGATTTGAGCAACAAAGTTAACTTTGTGTTTGTGTATTGTCAGAACTGATCTCCATTTCAACACAAATAGCATCACAAAGCATGCAAATAATACAAGATGTTACCATTAAGATGAAAGGAATCGTGTTTACCCATAGATACCTCATAGATTATGCACAAGCAAAGAACATAATTCACCCTTCAGCTGAAAAAGTTTATTTTATTACAGCTGGGAAAAATGGTTGTAAGAATGGAAGAAAATCTGAAGAAAACAAACTGAACTGAGATCAAGCTCTTGGAAACAGCCCCTAAATTTGATGAGCTTCCACGCTGATTAATAATTTATGATTATAAATTCTAAAATCCTAAAAAAATTCTCTATAACCCAATAAAAAAAAAAAAAAACCACAAAAAAACCCAAACAAACCAAAACCTTTAATGCATTTTATTTCTTTTCTGTTCATTCAATCTGACATTGATAAATTCAGGTGGAGCAGAGGTATTTGAAAGGGAGGAAGAAAGTGTAGGAGTGAGAGCCAGCAGAGCCCAGCACTTCCTTCTCAGTACATTTTGGGTTTAGAGGAAGCAGAATTTCAGCTACATGAGGAATTTGAATATAAAGGACCAGATACCTCCCAATTCAAGCAGCAGCTGAGCAAGACTTTGGAGTATCTAAGATTTGTAACAATAATTCAAATATGAAACTGCTCTTTTTGTGGCTCTGGCCTAATAGAACTAAAACCAGGCTCTCCAAATGATTCACCAAGTTGATCATCAGACTTTCCCAAAATTTTCCCTTTTTACAGTCCTACAGAAATGATTGGATAAAAATACCAGATAAATTAATGCACATTGTTCTTGCTACAGGAACAAACTCTAGTAAATAACCCTCTGGTTCTTACAATAGCAAAGTTTCAGAATGGATTCTTTTCAGGATTTTAAAATGCAACCTGCCCTTCAGGAGATGACCTATCTGTCAGGAAACATTTTCTTGACCTATGTTATGTTTTGGCTTTAAAACTATTTTGAAAGTACTCACTTTTAATAGGAGGAAAAAAAGGAAACTTGCACCTCCATTGGTCTAAGTCTGTCAAATGTTTTCTTATATATGTAAGAAAAACAATAGGTTTTTAATTTTTCTTCTGCCATTATAGCATACAAGGTTTTCTAGAAATTCTAGAAGGGCTTCCATGAATTTACAGGAAGAAACTGTATTTATTCTAGGGGGAAAAACCACACATATTACTCAATTATCCACTTATACTGTCTTATTGCAGTACCAAGAATGACCCAGTATTGACTTTACGGATAAGGAGAAAATAAGAAATATAATTAAGACACATGAAAGACAACATAATAATATACCTAAGTAGCAAAATACAGTTTAAAGCATCTAATGTCTATTGAGAATGCTCATATAAGCTTTAAAAACTTGTGTTAGGGTCTAAGATTGCTGTTCTGCTTTCACTGATAGCACGGGGTTCTCAATGTCATCCAAAAATATGCCTGAGACTTTACTGGAATGCACAGATTGAAAGCATCAAAAAAGAATTTTTAATTTGCATATGTGGGTTTTGGCAGGGTTTTATTCCAAGACAGTGAATTGTGATATACTCATTTTAAATTGTGTTTAACACAGGTCCTATCTGTCAGAAAACCCAATTCCAGAGAAGTAAGCAAGTTTTGAATATGAAGCTCTTTTCTCCCATAACTCTGAACAAGTGCCATGTGTGTCATACCTCAAAGTCTCATTGTCACAGGACAGAAAATGCACACAGGGTTTAAAGCTGATGCTAAAGATCTGACTGCAAGTCAAGAACATAAAGGGCTGGGACTCCTTCAGCATAGAAAAAGCAGGTGAAACCATAAAATGGATCAGCTGATCCCAAAGGTGTGCAGGAACACACAGGTGAGCTGAACCCCCACAGAGGAGTGGGAGGACCTGAAAGGGCAGCCTCAAAGAACTCTCAGAAATACAAACAGAGACTCAGGTGATTGTGCCCATAAAATACCTGAAAGGACGCTTCCAAAACCTTGTGGAAGGAGAACAGAATTTTAAAAGCTTAAAATTGGACCAGAAATAGGCCAGCAAAGGCTGTTGAAAAAGTTTTCTATACAAGGGAGATGAAAGGAAGATAAAATCCAAAGGTAAGGAGGATTCAGGAGAAAAAGAATGGGAAAATACTGCAAAGCATCACAGTTACTCATTATTGGCCACAACAACCCCCTGCAGCCCCA